>NW_024081340.1:65297-235933 GCF_003009895.1 Hyaena hyaena
GGGTGTTGTATGTAAGCAATGAATCATGGGAATCTATCCCCAAAGCCAAGAGCACACTATATACAGAGTATGTTAGCTAACTTGACAATAAATTATATTTAAAAAATTGATTCTTTACTAAGTGTATTTGATTATTTATTAGCTTGAATATGCATTTAGCAGTGGTCATCAATACTCATAACCTCTAATTATAAAATAAATAAGTCATGGTGATGAAAACACAGCATAGAGAATACAGTTAATAATTTTGTATGAAGACAGGTGGGGACTACACTTACTGTGGTGAGCACTGAGTAATTCACAGAATTTCTGAATCAATAAGTTGTGCACCCAAAATTAATATAACAGTGTATATTAATTATATATCAATACAAAATCATTAACAAATAAGACTAAGATTTTAGCTATAAATAGAGAATAAAAAGTAACAGCAAGCAGGAAGTACAGCTCATATTCCATCAATCTTCCTTTTACTTATGATGCTTTCCACATTCAGACAAAATGCCATGATCAAGGATGACAAAAAGTTAAATAACTGCTGTTTATAAAATCAGAGCTCACTTTTATTTTTATTATTTTTTTTACAAATAGTTTATTGTCAAATTAGTTTCCACATAACACCCAGTGCTCATCCCCACAAGTGTCCTCCTCTGTGCCCATCCTCCCTTCCCCCAAATCCATCAGTCCTCAGTTTTTGTCAGATTTCATGAGTCTCTCATGGTTTGCCTCTCTCCTTTTCCCCCACCATTTCCGCCCTTCTTCTCCCCCTTGTTCCTCAGTTAAGTTCCTGCTAATCCTCCTATACATGCAAACATATGATATTTGTCCTTCTCTGCCTGACTTATTTCGCTCAGCATAACACCCTCAAGGTCCATCCATGTTGCTACACATGGCCAGATTTCAGTCTTTCTCATTGCCATGTAGTATTCCATGGTATAGATAAACCACATCTTCTTGACCCATTCGTCTGTTGATAGACATTTAGGCTCTTTCCATGTTTTAGCTATTGTGGAGAGTGCTGCTATGAACATTGGGGTACATGTGCTCCTATGCCTCAGCATTTCTGTATCCCTGGGGTAAATTCCTAGCAGTGCTATTGCTGGGTCATAGGGGAGTTCTATTGTTAGTTTCCTGAGGAACCTCCACACTGTTTTCCAGAGGGGCTGTACCAGTTTACATTCCCACCAACAGTGTAAGAGGGTGCCCATTTCTCCACATCCTCGCCAGCATCTAGAGTTCTCTGATTTCAGAGCTCACTTTTAAATTAATGTCTAAAGCCAAAATAGGAATTACATGAATTGCGTTTTATATATACAAAAATTGGTATACTTCAGATCATTTCCAAGAAGAGCTTTCCTAGGCCAAATGGATGTTTTCCCCTTAACATGAAACCATGATGTGTGAAAAACTGCATCTAATTTAGTTTTGTTATCTTATTAAGAAAAAAATTGAATACTAGTTCATTGGATGGGCCCAAGGTATACCCTGAATGTACATCAGGAATATACACCTTTGGTGGTGACTTTGGTTTAAAATGGCTGACTTGACTAATTGGATATATTTCTCTTTCCTGCCAAAGTCCAATTAAAATAAAAATAAATGCTAGTTCGAAAAAAGCAGAAATTACTCTGCTGGGCAAAAATTTTGTGGAATCTCTAGAAAAAACTTGGACTCAGTAAGAGAAAGAGTCAGTGTTTAAAACACATGCATACATGTGTGCACGCACACACAACACACACACACACCAAAACAGGCAGGAAGACTACAACAAAGATAAAAGCTGTGTGTTCCAAGTCCCCAGAGGAACGCCAGAGAAGTTCTACAGGAGTCCACAGGAAGTCATCCATAAGCAGGGGCTGTCCCAAAGCAAACAAGGTTTACTGGTAGATTGCAGATGCAAATCAGTTGTATCTTGCTATCCCATCTCACTGCCCATGATGCCACATACCTATGTCATTTTTTTGTCTAAGTCAATAACAGGAGGGTCTTTCTGAAGAAGTGTTGGTTTTGTGGTGAAATGGGTGACATGTTCCTTATGTGAGTACTTTAGAGAGAGTAGCCCGAGATAATTTTAAGCCTCTCTAATGGAGAAAGACAAAAGGAGTATTTTCTTCCAAAAGCAAAATGAAATAAGTACATTTACAGAAGAAAATCCAACTAATGGAACACGTAAGCAGCTGTCTTCCCAAGATTCGACTAAATTAACCTGAGAGCAGGACTCAGCCTTTGTCACATTCCTGAAATACAAGCCACCCACAAGCATCCAGGGAAATTTCAGCTTTTTAAATTCATTTCATGGGGAGACCAAAACATGCATTATACATCACATAAGAATAACTTAATAACAATCATACTTTCATCTCCTTACCCTCTTTTTTGGCTATAGGAATATCAACTTTTCTCCTATTATATATGTGCCTACAGGATTCTGGTTGATTCCAACATGTTCTTCACACTTTGTATAAGTAATTATATTAATTCAGTATGTTTTCCTTCAAGCAACCAAGCACTCGTGGTGTTCCCAAGTCTGCATAACCCTATGTTTAATTATATCTCTTTACCTACAAATCCTTTTGAAATACTTATTTTATATCTTATACGACTGAAACATTTCTCTCTAGATCACTACTAACCGTCACTCTTATACATTACATAAGTCTCCCCGTCATTTATTTATTTCCCTCTAAAATGAATCCCAATTTGCCTTTCCAACATTTGTCTTTCCTCTGCAATATTACCCATTACCACACATGCTAATTTTTTCAAATATATTTAACTATGCATTCTGTATCTTGTAAGACTCTTGTACAAAAGGAAATGTAGTATAAATTATTAGGGCCCCGTATGACAAGAAAAAATGAGGTTTTTTTCATATTTTATTTTACGTTTGCATTTCTTATTATCATTATTACTACTTAGTTTATATAATTAGTCTCTGTAAATATATTCTCTCTATGATCCACTTAACAGGTACTCAGTCCCAAAATACCTTCCATCTCACATGTCATGCAGGTGTACATTATGAAAAAGGGCATTTGAGAGTTGCCTGGGAGGCTCAGTAAGTTAAGTGTCTGACTCTTGGTTTTGGCTCAGGTCATGATCTCATGGTTTCTTATGTTCCTGGCTTATGTGGGGCTCCACACTGACAGTGAGGAGTCTGCTTGAGATTCTCTGTCTCCCTCTCTCTCTGTTCCTCCCTGACTCATGTTGTCTCTGTCTCTCTCAATAAATAAATATACTATAAACTATAAAAAAGGAAAGAAAAAAGGCATTTGAAGGACTTTCCAGAATTCCAAGAGAGTACCCTATATGGCATCCATTTTAATAAATAGATCAATAATACTGATACAGCTTAATCTAATTATAACTTTTTAAAATGGCAGCTAGAAAAATTAATTTCTTTGAGAGGTCAAATGGTATCTTCAATGGCTTGAAATTTCCAGAGCAGCCTCTATAATTCCTTTAGACTGATAAAAGTATAAAATCTAATTTATTTGTCTTGGCTAATTAAATTCTACCTGTGACAATAAGTATCCCAATTGGTTGTCTATAAATTAAAAATGTTAATTATGTGAGAATATTCATTGTTATCATCCATGGGAAGTCAATTACTATAGTCATGTTCTCAAAGGCTTGGACCAAGGTCACTTTGAACTGACAAGTTCTAACTATTCTGCTGGAATGTCAATGGATCCTATTTGTCCAAACTCAAGCACTTACCCACTCTCCTTCTATTTCTTAATTTGCGCTTGATATGTTAGCTGCAGTTTTCATATATTATATGTAATTTTGAAAACATCCAAAATGAACATCAGAAATACCTGTCGAAAATGAAATATAAAAAAATCATGAACAGGAGAAAAGAAAGTTATTATCAGAGAAAATAGAGAACATAGAGAGAGGACATGAAGGCACAGGCATGACTTACAATGAAAAGGAGGCTCTCTCAGTGTTTCTAGTAGACACCACAGTTCAAGATCTATTCCTCTCTCTTTCTTATTAACAAAACTTTCTTTTATTCCAGGAACTATGTGGATTAGGGGTATATTTTGACTAATCTAAGCCAGTCATGTAATCTTATTCCCTCTGCTTGTAGTTGCTCTGCTAGCAGTTGTTCAAGGTGGCTATCTAGCTTCCTTCTA
Source organism: Hyaena hyaena (assembly GCF_003009895.1). Classification (NCBI taxonomy): domain Eukaryota; kingdom Metazoa; phylum Chordata; class Mammalia; order Carnivora; family Hyaenidae; genus Hyaena; species Hyaena hyaena. The sequence continues at coordinate 69,440 of NW_024081340.1, forward strand.
GCCAATGAGATGGTAGAGGGTAACTAGGAGACTTCTGGGAGATGTTTCTTTGATATTAACAAGAATACACCAAGAGAGAGATTGGTATATTTTATTCATCTGGATGTTACTGCATGAAGATTTGACTCCTGATGCTACTGCAACCATCTAACAACCATGACTCACGCTGGCCTGATAACAAGTTTGACACTAATGGTGGCAGAGCTGAGAGAATTGAGAAGTCACGCAGACACAAATGTCACTGAGTTGTTGAATTAATCATACTCTAAACCAAACTATTTCCTAATATCTTATTAACTGAGATGATACATTTATTGATGCTTTAGTAATTGGAGATGGTGTTTTGAAGATAATTCTCACTGTCTATGAGGGGAAAATATCAGTTCTTTGGGAGAAGCAAAGTTTCTCCAGTAGTTAACTGAAAGTTTTCTTAAAAGCATTTTTATACACAACTTCGTAGAGAAGGCAATGAGCACTGGGATGGATAATATCCTGAAAAAATATTATTGTAGCAAGTATTAGAGTTAAATTTTTTAAGCATATATTACCAAAAAGCAATTCCATGAGAGCAAATCATCAGAGCTATACAATCTAGAGCATGCTATACTTTTCTGCTAGTCTGACTTTATTTCAAAAGAAATTCTAACTTGTCAAGGGTTTTCACAAAGAATGTATTAGAGGTTAAGATGTTGTCTTAATAACAGATGTTCAGGGAACCTAGGTGGCTCAGTCAGTCAAACGTCCACCAACCCTTGATCTCGGCTCAGGTCAAAATGTTACGTTTTATGAGTTCAAGGCCCACATTGACCTCTGTGCCATCAGCATGGAGCCTGCTTGGGATTCACTCTCTCCTTCCCTCTCTCAGGGTCTCCCTCCCCACCCATCTCTCTCAAAGCAAATAAATAAACTTAAAAAAAAAATGATATATATCCTACCAAAAAAAATGAGGAGGAAGAGTAGCAGGGAGGGGGAGGAAGAAGGAGAAAGAAAATGTAGCGTGATCAGATAAGCTAAGGAATGCTGGGATAACAATGTGAAACAATTTCTCAAAGGCCTTGATATGATAATGTACCTTAAGAAGCACAGAGAAGCACAAAACATGTAGCATCTCCTACATTTATCTGACCCCAAAGCCCCCATCTATTCTTAGAGCATTTAGAGAAAATATTTTTTCTATTTTTTTCTTTAGAATTTAAAAGGAATAATATTCTTTTTTTTTTTTTAATGTTTTATTTATTTCTAGGAGAGAGAGAGAGAGAGAGACAGCGTGAGCAGGGGAGGGTCAGAGAGAGAGGGAGTCACAGACTGAAACAGGCTCCAGGCTCTGAGCTGGCAGTCAGCACAGAGCCCGACGCGGGGCTCGAACCCACGAACCGCGAGATCATGACCTAAGCGAAAGTCGGACGCTTAACCGACTAAGCCACCCAGGCGCCCCAAAAGGAATAATATTCTATATATTCTTCTATATAGATCCCACATTAAGAAACTTTGAGCAATTAATACAGTGAATATCTTCAAGATTACCACAGACATCATCGCTCTGCATTAGCAATTGACCAATATACACCAGCACTCCCTGTCCCTGGTTTCCCCTAAGGGAGTCCTCCTATAATTTAGACATTATGTAGGTGGATGATACAGCTGATATTCATTTTATGGAAGAGGAGGAGACTGGTAGAAACTCTACTGGACATATAAACACCCCACTTAAACATGGCCTTGGACCTGGAGGATTGGCAGAAGAATAAATTAATCAACATGCATTACTACTGAGCTTACCCAAAGTCTTAACTCCAGCAACAAAAATTTGTTCAGATTTTACTGAGGCAATTTGAGATTAATTTTCTTCCTGCATTAATAATGAGAACTAACACTACTTCACTTGTTCTATTGGCACCTAGTGGAAACTCTTAGGAACAAATGCAGTAAACTGGCAAATATTTACTGAGAGAAACTTCTAGTAATCTTTAGGCAGATGATTATGCGGAAAAAAGTTCTAAATCACAAGATAGAAAGGAGAAAAAATAATTATAAAATTTCTTATAATTCTCTTTGGTTTTTGTTTGTTTGTTTTAAAAGGAAACAACAAGGCCAAAATGGAGTCACTTGTGCTAGGCCCCATGTCATCAAACCAAGACTTAATACCTAATTGCAGTGTCAGTCCCTCTAGGAATGTGACCTTTAACCAGTCTGGAATTACCTGGTCTGCACTAGTGAGGTAATCTGCCTGACAGATCCCACCTTTCCCCAAAGGAAGGTGACCTTGACTGAAACAATCCATTGTTTGATAGAAACTTCCTTGCTCCTCCTCCTTCTGACTATAAAAGTCTTCCATTTTATACAGCTGCTCAAAGCTCCTTTCTATTTGTTATACAGGATGGTGCCCAATTGTAAATCTGTGAATAAAGACCATTACATCTTTAAATTTTCTCAGTTGAATTTCATTTTTTTAATACCTCTCTATCTCCTGTGCCTCACACTCCTCTGATGTGAGTTGATTAAAAACAAATGTAACTGGTGAATTGAGACTAGTTAGAAACTAGTCAATTAGTCTGAAAATATAAAAAATATGGGTTTCATAGAGAGCTGCAATTCCTTACCTATCTTCTTGGAAGTCACTGCTCTTTTGAATTAATCCAAGAAAAAGCTAATCTCTCTGTGCTGCTCTTCACCCAATCCTACCCTTGGTTATAAGTCAGAATTGTTCCATTCGATAAGCATTGATAAAGCACATACTTAGTGGCAGATGCCATTCCTGGTGCTAGAAACACAAAGCTGGACAGGACAAGATCTCTGACTTCAAGAAACTCGCAGTAATGTAAATCTTATCATTTGTCTGTCAGGGATTGAAGAATACTTAACTAAGTACAAACACAGTGAGAATGAAGAGTGGAAAATACATATCAATAACAATTGCAGCAAAGAGGAGTTGATTCTTACAACTGGTGTGAGATGCTTACTATGAGTCATGACACTGGTACTCAGAGATTGCCTCTACAGAACACTAAGACAAGTGGCCAATTTGATCATTTGGATCAAGAAATTCTTCAAATTCAATGACTTTGATTCTGTGCCATATATATTTACATTCATCAGTTGAAATAATGTTCAATTTAACAAATAAATATTGGGTATGTTCTATCGGGTCCCCACATGGTCTGGAAGTGGGGATGGGAGAATGAGTAAGGTAAAGAGAGGGAGAATGAACACAAAAGTGAAAAAGAAGCATTTGAGGCCCAAGAAACTTAAGAAACAATGGGAGGGATTAAAATGTAAATAGTTAATTGTAGAAGAGAACTACATCAAAGGGACAAAAACCAAAGTGGTAGAGAAATGAGAAAGTGAGTGGGAGGGGCAATTGAGACGGTTTTATGCCATAAGCAACATTTTGCCTAGACATTGAAAAAAGAGCTTGATTTTAGTACAGACTAAATAGGAGAAATTCATCCATCACCATGGAAATTCCTGTAGCTCTAAGCTTTAATCTTACACTCTTCTAAAGCTCTGCTTTGCCATCATTCTTGGCAGACATCACCTTTGTTCCAATGACTGGGTCTTGAATTTATGGCACTTAAGTACTTATAAGATTATCAGGAAGGAAGCTGCTTTTAATACCAAATTTTCTAGGTTAGAATGGGATCTGGGAAAAATCCACCTGTCACAGGGGTTATTTGACTCAAATTTATATCAGTTCATAGATGCTTAGATCATGAACTGACTCTCCATAACTCAAAAACTAGAATCCATATGTCAAATGTTATAGCTGAAAGGTACACAAAGCAGCCTAGAACCCAAATACCTTGAATTTTAGAAATGAGAAAACAGAGGTCTGAAGATGTTAAAGAGAATGGCCAAAGGTCACACTGAGATTTCTGTAGAAAAAATTTGGTGTGGGAAATGGGAACTACAATGGACCATGTTGCTTTCTCTCCATCACACTCACCTTCCCTGATGTGCTTGGCTTTGCCACTGGTTAAAGAATTCCCAGTCACCAAGCCACCTGCTCCACAGGAAAATTTTTATTTGGGTGCCTTTACTGGCGCTCTGTATCTAAGAATTATTGTTGATGTGATAGCACTGGAGCTCATGTCTTTCACTGGCAGCTTTCCATATAAATCCAAAAATGGTTCCAACAGTACCCCTGTTGCCTTTTTTCTACCACAACTTATGTATATTTTCCTGTCAAAAGGAATATGCTTTATGCACAAATTAGCATCTGCCTTGTTCATGCTGAATCTGTGTAATCAGTATAATAACGAGAGAAATGACTCATAATTTTTGCCTTATGTTTTTTTCAATTTGATAAATTAAAAAGCAATGCCAAATTGCAGTTATGAAGACACAGCTGAGAAGCGTGTTTAACTGCCGCAGCCTCCTACAGTCTTCAGAGGAAGAAAAGCCACATCTGTTTCGTTTGTAAGCTTGTTTGAGGGATGATGACACTCATGAGAGAGACACCAATCCAAGAATTCAAGTGATTTTATGAACCAAACCAAACCAAACAAAAAAACCAATCAGCATGTCCTTGAAGATAAATGATTTTTAGTTTTCCAGTCTGTGCTGTGTTCTTTGGGGGGGCGGGGGGGAGCGGGAAAGGGAGCCAGACAATTCAAATTTCAAACTATTTAGCCCATTTTCTAATTAATTAATATGCTTAAATATTAACAGTATCTCAAGGGTTTTCTACAGAAAAGTTTAAGTTGCAATATTGTATCATCTGACTCCTATGGTTAGTGTTTATAATTCTCATTTAATTTTAGCACTCAATAAAAACATTTATGTCCTGACATGTTTTTTTTTTTTAATTTTTTAAGGTTTATTTATTTTTGAGGGAGGGAGGGAAAGAGGGAGGGAGGGAGGGAGGGGGGGAGAGAGAGAGAGAGAGAGAGAAACAGAGCACGAGCAGGGGAGGGGCAGAGAAAGAGGGAGACACAGAATCCAAAGCAGACTCCAGGCTCTGAGCTGTCACACAAAGCCTGATGAATCATGACCTGAGCCAAAGTCAGATGCTCAACTGATTGAGTCACCCAGGCACCCCTATGTCCTGACATGATAACATATAGGACCTATGGGGAGAAAATTCACTAGCACATGACTCTGTAGCTAAGGATAAAATTATAATAGTTTTCATAAATATCATGTCATCATTTTTAGTTCCTAACATATATCTGCAGTCCAGTGACAGAAGGCAGATAAACCACTGGTAAGAAGTAAAATCAGAGGCCAGAAAAATACATTAAGTCAACAGAGGGCGTTGAAAACATAAAAGCTAACTAAGTTAGGATGCTAAAGGAATAATATATTCTATGAGTTATATGAGAATTTCTCACTAATTCTTATACTTTAATGCTCTAATATACCATAAATAATTTAAAATTCTACATGTTCAAATGGAACTACAATGTGTTCTTTGAATGAGTGAACTCTGTGACCTGACTGTGAAAAATAATTTACTATAATATGAGGCTGCAATACTGAAAGTGTAATATCCAGAGCAAAGGAGACCAAAAGTACCCAAAGCCCATCAGGAAAAGCAAAGATCTTCTACATGGAAGAATGCCGGCTCATAAAGGTTAAAGGAATAACATTAGAAATATTTCAACTTCCAATGTAATAATGTCAATGGCAAGGATCATCAATGGATGCTAGAAATACAGGTGTTAATTGCGGGAGAATAGGACACTCACACAGTCTTGAAGTACTATTCCACATATTGTGGATTAACTACAAAGAAGACTGATCTTTATAATGGAGGGTCTGGAAACACCGTCTTAACCAAATGATCAAAATGTCTGCCACGAATAATGGGACCATTAGTATGAAATATCCACCTCCTAATGCGATCGAGGGATATGACACAACATTGCCTATGTAGTATTCTGGTGAAAATGTTTAACCTGAATCTAATAATGAAAAATCACTCAGACAAATCCAGACTGTGGAATGTTCTATAAGACATCAGTCCCAGATTCTACAGAATAATCAAAGAAAAGCAAAATGAGGGGACTTTAAGAAGATTAAAGAGCAAATGCAAAGCATGATCCTTGACTGAATCTTGGATCAGGGAAGGAAAGAAACACATATAAAGAACAGTTAGGGGGTAAATGGGAGTATTTTAATGTTGACTGTATATTATTATAGCAATGTTAAGTTTTGGATGGACTGATGGTACAGTGGTTATCTAAGGGAATATCTTTGTTCTTAGGAAATATATGTTAATGTATTTGAGGCAACATGTTACAATGTCAGCAACTTAATATCACAGTTTCAAGTAAAAATCAGTTTATCTATATATGGAGAAATATAAAGCAAAAGCAGCAAAATATTAAAAATTTGTGAATGCAGGTGAAGTATATACAGGTGTTCCATGTAATATTCCTTCAACTTTTTAAATTTTTTAAAAATTGGAGTAAAAAGAATACATCAGAAATATTTAGTTTAATTCTGATACATTTTTTAAATGTTTATTTTATTTTTGAGAAAGAGAGACAGAATGTGAGCAAGAAAGGGGCAGAGAAAGAGGGAGACACAGAATCTGAAGCAGGCTCCAGGCTCTGAGCTGTCAGCATAGAGCCCAGTGCGGGACTCGGACTCACGGATCTCAAGATCATGACCTGACCTGAAAGTCAGATGCTTAACAGACTGAGCCACCCAGGCGCCCCTTGATACCACATTTTTAAGGAGACTACCATATTACAGGGAAAGGTGAGAGGGTAAAATTTCAAGATGTTAAGGGGATCAAAAACAACATCAGATTTAAAAAAAAAATTGAGATTGTTCCCATGCAGGAGAGACAAGTACTCTGGATCTGAAAATACAGTGATCCAGAGAATGCAGGCTTCTTGCTTCTGAAAGAATTCCTCAGACAAATAGTGCAATTTAACAAGCATCCTAAGGCTAAGAAGAGCAGAAACTGAATGGTATTTTACCTGAGTGAATGAGGGGTCAATGAAGAGGACCCTACTACACCCCTTGAACTCTAAGAGTCCAGAGTCAAATCAGAAACTGGTCTCTCACATAGTCTTCCAGGAGCACAGCAACATTCACCCAACAGAGCTTTCAGACCATCAGACATACATCAGACACATTATTCAGATTTCTGATTCTAATATATATATATATACATATATATATTATATATATATATATATTTAAGTAGCAGCACACCCATTTTTGCCAGACATTTCTCTAAACACTAAGATTCCAGAAGCAACAAGAATGATAAGTGTCTGCGCCCTCATGGCTTTTCAGTCTAGCCTACAGTTCTAGGAAACAACGAGAACTAAGAAAATAAGCGTCCATTTTACAGGGATATTCTCTCATGTTTAAGAAAAACCTATAAAGGTTATCCTGAAAATCTGTATCTCCTTTATAAACATACTGTGAAACAGTGTTTTGTTCTATTAACTTCTAAGCACATTTCGAAGGAACATATTCCCCATTCCACCCCATTCCACCATATTTTAGGGACAGAAACACCATAACTATTGACCTTTAATTTGTTATACCCATTTCATAATATTTTGTATGTGTATATCTTCTAAATTTATGTCCATTTGAAATAATGTGGGTTCAATAATCCCTTTGTAATTTTGCAATGTATACTTTGAGATGACTGAATGTTCCTAGCAAAAGTAAGGTTGATAATTACTTTCTGCAATTATGTGTTAAAAAAAACCAAGTACATGTTGAATGTTGGTAAACTAAGAGAATAGGCTTTTTAAAAATAGCTTCATCAAGTTTCTGGCTCTAAAAGGAGGGGTTTTGGTGGATCTGGTTCAGAATCCACATAAAGCTGGAGCAAAGCTCTTGTTCAAAGGGGTCTGTGCCAGAGGAGGTGGTCCCACTCGAGCAAAATAGGGTATTTTTGAGGCAGTCTTGGATATTAATAGAAGTTCTAAACTGTGTATGTGAAGAAGTATTGAGCGTGTTAGACCCAAAGTTCATTGTTAAACTATAAACTGAAAATAATTCACATGGAACAAAATCAATACAAGTGGTTCAGGGTTAAAACTTGAAGGTCTCAGTACAGGCTTTTATATGAATCTAATTAGTGAGCCTGCTGGCTTAAAGAAAGCAAAGTCAGAGAGTCCAAACTATCTTTTCCTGCCAGATTCAATTTCTATGCACTACCAGAGAGGCCCAAATACATCATTATAAATTTAGCAAAATTTATCCTTGGCACTCATATTTAGACCAAGGTATCTTGCGCTTTTCCATACAATCAAACTAATCTCTAAGTCCACACACTCTAGTGTGAGAGTAAGCCTTATTCCTCCATCCTCAGCCCCATGAAAATTATTGCTAATTCACCCTTATTCACTCAGTTCAATATGACAGGGGACCCAGAAAAACATGACCAAGTTCTTAACATAAGTATGTGGAACTATGATAATTTGTGCAATCAAGACTTTGTCTTGTTATGATTTATCAGTTTGAATGATTTCATAACTCAAAATCACTTACAAAATAAAGTGATTTATTACCAAACATAACAAGGAAGATAGCAGAGTCAGTTCTGCTTGGTGGTTCCAGTACTGGCGAATTTATGACCTAATGCCATCTCAGAGACATGGCTTTTTTTTCTGCCCTCAAGTTTGTCTCCTGCTGCGGTAAATGTCTGTGTTAGTTTCAGATTTCGTATACTGATATAGCAGCATACAAAAGGCAGATGAGACTATCCTATCTTCACATAGGATGTTCCAGAATCCTTTCAAATATTCCCTCAAATCTATCTCATGGGGCAGAATTAAATGTTATGACCTTTCCCGGGGTGCCTGGGTGGATTAGTCAGTCAAGTGTCCAACTTTGGCTCAGGTGATTATCTTGCCGTTTGTGAGTTCGAGCCCCATGTCAGGCTCTGTGCTGACAGCTCAGAGCCTGGAGCCTGCTTCAGATTCTGTGACTCACTCTCTCTGCCGCTCCCCTGTTCATGTTCTGTCTCTCCCTATTTCTCAAAAGATAAATAAACACTAAAGAAAATTTAAAAATAAATGATGTGGCCCTTCCTACACCTACCTCGACAAGAGCAATGGAACTGTTCTTAATGAGTTACATTATAATGATTTAATCCCTGAGGCTGAAGGGCACCCATGCCTTAAATGATCCATGAACCACCAGAAATAAAAACAATGTCAAGATTCTGATGGCAAGGAAACACTGAAGGAGGAAATGGTGGTTGAGGAGCAACCAACCTAGTTGTGACATATTCCCTCTGTGTGAAATCCTTTTACCTTCCTTTACTTCATGAAGAAATTCCATCCATCTTTCAAGGTTTCTCCTTTGGAGACCTTTCCTAAACATACAAGATAAGATACTTACTCTCTTCTGTGCTCCTGCAGCCTCTCATATGCCACATCTCCTTACAGAACTTATCATACAGGATCCTATTGTCTAAAATATCTGATACCCCCATTAGACCATGAGTTAGTTTCTCATGACAGTAAGCCACTTATTCTTCTCTATGAGCCAACCTTTGTCTGTACTGTAGACACTATATTCTGAGTGAATAGTGACAGAAGGGAGGAAGAGAAAACACAGACAGCAAGAGGAAGAAGGAAAGAGGAGGAAAGGAAACATGGGAGACTGAAATTATCATTTTTAACTGATGACTTCATAGGTAGGAATATCAGTATGTGGCCTAATCGTTGGGGATTAACTGGGAAATGTTTATTAATATGTTCAATAGTCTACAAATAAATGGATACTTACTAATAGTTTTTCTGTACTCTGACTTAATAATTTCTTTAATAATTTTCCCTTTGGTGAAATAATAGTGGTTATCACCTCCCTGAAATAGTCCTGCATAGATGAAAGGCTAAGCTCTCGGTGGGAAAAGGGGAGCACAGTCTCACTGGCTGACTATATTTTCAAAAGTGGTGCCTATGGACAAACGTTCAAGATACTATGTTAATACAATAGTGGTTACGATTATGATGAAAGGGTTTTAGAAAAAGTAGTATGGAAACAAGACCATGCAGTATTTGGAGCAGGCAATCCATGCATAGCACCCTTTTCAGGTTTACTCTCCAGGTAAACAATAGTGCAACCCTTCTGGTGATCTCAAGACCCTCTCCCCTCCCTCCACATAATGCTGAACACCTGGGAAGCCTCCTGCTCCCCACAGCAACTCATTCAGTGAATATCCACATACTAACCATGTACTTTGTCCTGTTCTAGCTGTTGGGATGCATCAGTGAACAAAGCAGAGAAAGATCCCTGTCCTGGAGGGATTTACCATTTAGCAGCGGCAATTCAGTAGGCGGAAAAATAAGAGTTCCATTATACACAAACCGCAGTTATAATTTTGGAGATAAATAACAAAAACAACAGTAATTTTTAATAAGAATTATTCTTATCACCTGAGCTCAGGTAAAAGACATTCAGGGGGCCCATCAACACAAGTCCAGTGAAGAAGGTTGCCAGCTGAGACTGTATAGAACCTACTCATTATAAGGTTTATTCCTGACTCTCTATTAAGCTTCTGTGGATGTGTAAAACAGATGGAGTCATGAGCTTGAACCCATTGGCCAGTATACATGTGAGAAAGAAAAAGAGGTAAAAAAAAAAAAAAAGCAAGAGAAAAAAAAAGAGGTAAAAATAAGAAAAACAAGCAGATAAATCAAGCAATCCCACCTGGCCGTGTGGAAAATTGGTATTTGGATAAAATAAGTGTGAGATTTAACATATATATATATATATATATATATATATATATATATATATATATATACACATACACACCTATGTGGAGGTATACCTCCAGGAGAGGGTCTTTAATTGATTCCTTCATGAAGACCACTAAAGGAATTCACTGAAATGGGCTAAACTACTAATAGTTCTTTTTTTTTTTTTTTTAAGTTTATTTATTTTGAAAGAGACAGAGATAGCTGGAGTGGGGGAAGGTCAGAGGGAGAAGAGACAAGATCCCAATCTGTGCTGTCAGCACAGAAATCCATGTGGGGCTTGAACCCAAGGAACCATGAGATCATTATGTGAGCCAAAGCCAAGAGTCAGATGCTCAACTGACTGAGTCACCCAGGTGCCCTTAAACTACGAATAGTTCTTAATGTGATGTCTAGAGATTAAGAAGTAATATCATTCCATTGAGAACTCTAAGAACTATATTCACAATATTTGCACATAACTTTAGCATAAAATCTTTATATATATATACATATATATATATATATATATATAAGGAAATTATAAACATAAGCTACACTTTGAGATGAATTTCTAGATCTTCCTCACTAGCTCACTAGCTAAGTGATTTGGTCTACTCTGGATGGAACAGACTGTTCTCCTTGATATGCTCAGGCTCTGCTCCTTGACTTCTCGTTATCTCACACTTCCAAGCATTCTTGGACTTTACGTCCACTCCCTTGCACTAGCTTCTAGATCACTTTACATTGGAATTTCTCAATTCTGTTATTAATGAAAGTTCTGCCAAATGCCCAGTGCTGGTTACTTCCTACTGCCGACTCACTTCTCTTTCAGTGTCTACGATCCTGAAACACTCTGCCTCTACGTCATGTTCACGACCAGATGCCTTTCACCCAGCTCATGCTCAGTTAGTTCTTTTTTTACATTTTTTTAATGTTTTATTTATTTCTGAGAGAGAGATAGCGTGAGCAGGGGAGGGTCAGAGAGAGAGGGAGATACAGAATCTGAAACAGGTTCCAAGCTCTGAGCTAGCTGTCAGCACAGAGCCTGATGCAGGGCTCAAACCCACGAACCCTAAAATCATGACCTGAGCCAAAGTTGGACGCTTAATCGACTGAGCTACCCAGGAGCCCCTCAGCTAGTCTTTTTGACTGTAAGGGCAACCGAGATCAAGTTCAGTCTAAAGATCCATCCCTTCCTTAAAAATAGATCCCACACTCTGCACATATTCCTCTAGCACTATCTCTCTGGCTGCCTCCTCTCTCTTTAATATGTCTATTATTATACAGACAATGGGACAGCCCGGAATGGACTCCTGCAATTTGGTGGATTCTGAGTGTGAATTAGGAATACAGACAAAAAAGGACCAACGTGAGAAACACAACACCTTGGAATTCAGGTGTGAGACCCAAAAGGGTAGAGATGAGAAAACAGGCAGGAATAAACTATATTTGCAAATAATGAGATTCAACACATAATAAGAATTTTCATCTCTGCATTTCTGGAAAGCCATTTCAACTGAATATTTCACTTTCACTTAGTTGATATAACAGGCTGTTGAATTAAGGTGTTATTTAATGAAATAATTTAACAAATAGTTTATCAATGGAATGAAAATTCAGTCACTTTTTGCCACAGTAAAAGACACAACCTGTCATATTCTCCCTAATGTTTTATCTGGAATTTAAGGCAGTAAAGTCTGATTACAAAGAAAAAAGGAAAAGACAGTGCCATCTATTAAGGGCTTACAGTATACCAAGCCCTTTACTAAAATATTAATTATTAAAGCATTACTTCAGTTTTCCTCATAACCATCTTACATGGTAACAATAATTACCCTGGTTTTACAGATGCAGATGCAGAAACTGGGGCTTAAAAAAAAAGTAAAATGTCTCTGATGACAAATCTCTTAAGAGAAAGAGCTCGGCTCTGCACCCGGATGTCTGATTCCAAAGCCATGCTACTAATCACAAGCTATACCAAAATGGAAATTGGGCACCCAGAAAGCTGGCTTCCACTTAAAGCAGATCACCACACTCAAATTGTAGCTCATTTGTGACACTAGGCATTTTGACATCCTTAGGTGAACCTGAGGTGTTCTCTGCTCGTCATACATTACCCTCTGCAGTCAACTTGTCAATCAGTGGAAACCATCCAACTGAAGGTGTTCTGCCGTTCTCTCCAGCGTGTTGCCAAGCACAGCATGGAATACACACTACGCTGGAGGAGCCTGAATTATGTATTAAATTCTTCAGTCTGTGGAATTTTAGATAAAGTGTGTTTTCCAGGACAACTCTGTGTTTTGTCACAGGGCAGGTGCTCTATTATGCCGGCTGCAAAACAACAGATAACCCTGGGTCGATCACTGTGGAAACCAGACTTCTGAGGGAAAAGAACCTCCTTTTACCACTGCTATCTGAGCGCACGTCCAACAATTAACTGTCTTTACCTTATAGAGGTCTGATTTCCCAAAATTACTTCACAGAATTTTAAACATCAATTTTCCGACGTGTGCTCATCTGCGCAGTTTTAAAAGATGTCTAACATAGTTGTGAACAGCAGTGGTGGGCAAATGGTCCCCTAACAATGTCCACGACCTAACTCCTGGAACTTATGAAAATGTCACCGCACGTAGCAGAGAGGAAGTAAATGTGTAGATGAACTGACTGTTAATCAACCGACCTTAAAATAGGGAGATTACACTGGATTATCCAAATGGGCCCAACATAATCACAAGCGTCCTTAAGTGTGAAAGAGGGAGGCAGAAGAAAAGGTCAGAGTAATATAATGGGGGGACTAACTTGCTGTTGCTGGCTTTGAGGATGGAGGAGGAAGACCACCAGCCATGGAATGGGACTGGCCTCTCCACATTAGAAAAGGCAAGGAAATGGGTTCTCCCTAGCGCTTCCCGGAGAAACGCTGCCAGCGCCGCCAATGCCTTGTGTTATAGCCCAGCGAGGCCTCGCCCGGACTTCTCCAACCTACAGAACAGGAGGGCAATGAATTTGTGTTGTTGTAAGACACCGACTTGGTGGCCATTTGTATAATAGCGGTAGGAAAATGATACAAAGCTAAAAGATTTGTTTTTAAAAAGGGAAACGAGTGAGTGAATACTTGAAGACCTGTGGCTTCATGAATTTACAAGCTGTGTCTGTGCCAAGACAGCGCCACAGTGAGAAACAAGCCTGTGTGGACCCAGAGGACGCTGGCCCAGCGCAGCCCTGGGACTGAGGAGCACTCTGAAAGCTGACTGAAGGTGTAACAGCAGGGCCTTCTCGTTCACGTTAGCAGTTTCAGTTACCTGGGGAAAGGTCTAAGATGAATATGGATTAGTTTTATTTGAAGGATGGAAATAACGCATCTGGGTTCCAGGGGGTTGTGAGCCTATGAGAGGAAAAACTCATAAGCTAAGGTAGCAAACTACCAAAGGAAAAATTAAAAACATACTATTTTTGGGGCGCCTGGGTGGCTTAGTCGGTTAAGCTTCCGACTTTCGCTTAGGTCATGATCTCGCAGTTCGTGGGTTCGAGCCCCGTGTCGGGCTCTGTGCTGACTGCCAGCTCAGAGCCTGGAGCCTGTTTCAGTCTGTGACTCCCTCTCTCTCTAACCCTCCCCTGCTCACGCTGTCTCTCTCTCTCTCCTAGAAATAAATAAAACATTTAAATTTTTTTTTAAAAAAATGTACTATTTTTGCAAACACTTAGCCTACTTCCTGTATCTATGTGATATGGAAAATATCACTATGTTGACTTTCCAGGTTCTTGGGAAGTATTTTATAATTAATAATGTAAAGCTAAGATAACCCAGAGAGAATTTAGTATACCCTCAAGTACTAAAATTAAACTAATATTAATTTCTTTCAGTTGGTCAATAAAAAGTTTTGAGTGCCTACTACATGTAAGATACTAAGATATATGCCATAGGGTACAAACATATGATTCTTCTATTTCTCAAGGAATAACCTATAATAAACACACACACACACACACACACACACACACCCCAGGTAGAAGGAAAAATACGAAAGACACATAGCCACGTTTAAAAGAAAATCTCTAATCCTCACTCTTCAGCTAAGTACTTTTCCCTCTTTTAAGTAGGGAAATCAGACTCAGAAAGGTAACTTAGTCAAGGCCAAACACCTAGGCGACAACTCTGACAAAGAGCTTATGGTAAGAAAAACTGGTTTGGATGGCCACAGCTAAGTACCTGGTACCATTCTCAATGTTAACAACACATAACAACATCTAAAGTAGGTCCTTCCTATTATTCACATTTTCCAGATGAGGAGACAGAGGCACAGACAGTTTAAGTATCCTCCCCAAAGTCACACACTTGGGAAGTGACAGGGTTATGACCAAACCCCAGACATCTTGGCTCCCCAGTCCATTGTTTAACCACTAGACCCACAAACTCGGTAGTAATTCTTTTCCAAATGAACACTGATGGGTTCCCTGTCAACCCGTTTTAAACTGGAGCCTAATACACTGTCTGATAGAAAACCGTAGAACTTGTCATCTTTATGGATGTGAATTAATATAATATTTTCTCTGGGGGGAGCATTCAAACAGAAGCGAATCCCTAGTAAAGTAGGAAAGAGTAATGACTAATTACTGTATTTATGACAAGCTCCTGAGGCTCACTGTGACTCCTGCCATGACTTCACTGGAAAGACCACAAGGCTTAAGTCATTTATTCTACAATTCCTGAAGGTTAGAGAACTCTTATTAATTTTCTCTGTGTTGTGCAAATATTACATGAAACTGTGTTGCTTGCTTTATTCATAACATTAAAATAAAGCACTTTTGCATGTGCTTCTTTCTTCTTTCATTTTGTTCTTAATGTTTCTTTAAATTGCCCTCCAAACACATCTCCACATCCTGAGAATTGGGTAGTTGACTAACTGACAAAATATGTGAAGAAAAATCTGAAGTGAGAAATTCTCTAGGTGTCTATTTCTCCACTTCAGACCATTATTACTTTCATATGTTTGTATTTCCCAGTCTTGTTACACTGTCAGTGTTTTAGCAAAGTGATAATAGAATTTTTCTGGAAGAACTGGAGAAAAAGAACACGTCCTTCTTCATATCGCAATTTGTGGTTAGCTGTTTTTCAGTGAAGTATGACAGTAAGGTAGTCCTGGGTTTTTGTAAGCACGAGTTCACATTGGGGTTTTCCTATGAGATTATTTCATAATTATTTACTTTCTCAGAAAGGGTACAAATCCAAACCCTTTATTCTTGATTTGACCTGAAGTTTTGGACTAGAATCTATGACTTTTAACCTTAGCTTCTGAATTGCCATGAAATAATATTGACGTGGTAGGGACACCTGGGTGGTTAAGTAGTAAAGTGTCAGTCGGTTAAGTGTCCGACTTCAGCTCAGGTCATGATCTCACCATCTGTGAGTTTGAGCCCTGCATCGGGCTCTGTGCTAACAGCTCAGAGCCTGGAGCCTGCTTCAGATTCTGTGTCTCCCTCTTTCTCTGCCCCTCCCCTGCCCACACTCCGTCTTTCTCTCTCTCTTTCTCAAAAATAAATAAACATTAAAAAATTTTATTAAAAAATAATAATATTGACATTGTAAACACTACAACTGGGCATGAATGAGAACAGGTAAATAGCCATAAGGACTCTTTTTGGCTAGGCTCATGGCACCTCTGTACTATTTAAATCCTCAAATAACCTGATTTTGTAAGTGAGAAAACAAACTCACAGAGATTGAGAAATTTGCCCCAATTCACATTGGTAGTGATCAAAGTCTCATCAATCTGGCTCCAGGTGAATCATTAATGTTACCATATATACCAGGTTGATTAAACACTATTCAATGAAAGTAGAATTGGATGTAGTATTTAAAACTACTGGCTTTACATCTAAATCAAAATTCAGATGTATTCATTACCTGTATGACACTGGATTTAACTATCTCAGCCTCAAGTTCCTTACTTATAAAATAGAAACATTACTTACTTTTGCAGTTTTTAATATCTTACACATTAGAGATACCATATTTGCAATGTCCAACATAATACCTAAAATATAGTAGCTACAAATAGGTAGTAGTTAATATTATTAATTTGTAAACTGCTTTTCATTATCTTCCAAATCTGGAGCACAATACATATATGTGTGTGTGTGTGTGTATATATATATATATATATACACACACACACAGGAACACAGTCACCTTTCCCAGAAGCCCAGCATGATCTTCCTAAGTTTCCTATGATGAAAAGGCCATATTCCAAAGACTGTACCAACTTATACCCCAACTAATAGTCTCTGAGATTGCCAATATGCTAAATTCTAAAAAACCTTAATTTTTCTTCTCAAAGAATTCATTTCTAGGGCACCTGGGTGGCTCAGTAGGTGAAGCACCTGACTTTGGCTCTGGTCATGATCTCACGGTTTGTGAGTTCAAGCTCCGTGTCTGGCTCTGAGCTAACAGCTCAGAGACTGGAGTCTGCTTTAGATTCTGTGTGTCCCTGTCTCTCTGCCCCTCCCCCCCCCACAAAAAAATAACCATTAATTTTTTTAAAAAAAGATTTCATTTCTAGATATTTTTTATCAAACTAATGCCAAAATCGAAAGATAAAAGTGATGCATCCCTCTAATCAATTAAGAAATCAACTGGTTTGGGATCTTAAAGACTTAAGTAGGCAGAGGAAACAGTACATAAACAAACAAATAAACAAACAAATAATGAAACAAATCTTGATAACAAGCCCATCACTACAGACCAAAGTAAAGCTAGAATTGTTGGGATTATCGTTTATGCTTTAGAAGGCTTCTGACAATAAGAAAGAAAAAAATTAAAATTCATTGTGACATTTCTAATTAGCCTTAAAGTACCCTGAGTGTAATGGAGGCACCTTTTAAAATACACAGATTTCAAGACCCCACACAAAAGGCCAGAGTAGAGAGGCTGGTGACCTGCATTTTTAACAAGATCCCAGGTATTTTGGATGCAACTAATTTTCAGAGCACACTTAAATATTGACCCCTGACCTCAACTCTGACTAAACACTGAATTAAGGTGGGAGATTTTAAAATCCCAGATAGCTGTGGGCAGGGCATGGGTTAAATGGGTGATGGGTAATAAGGAGGGCACTTAAGATAAGCACTGGATGTTATGCGTAAGTGACGAATCACTAAATTCTATCTCTGAAACCAATGTTATGTTACATGTAACCAACAAGAATTTAAACAAAAACTTAAAAAAATAAGGTACAATAAAATAAAATCTCAGATGGCCAAGACGCACTAGTTGAGGAGCTTGCAAAATGATGAAAAGAATGTGATTATTAAAATATTTTAAAACCTTATGAAATGCTTCAGGAGCATTCAGGACCTTGCAGTGGATTCCATACCACTTTTATGTTCAGTTATTAGAAAGGTGTGGTAAACATAAAATCCTAGATCACCAAATTTTATGACATTCTCTACTTCTTGTTCTACTAAAACAAGAGAAGGAACAGAGTAAAATCCACAGACTATTTCTGAAGAATCTGATAAATGTCAGGTTTTAAAGAAATTCCTCACTAAATATAAATAAATAAATAAATTGAGTCTCTGCACAATTAGGATGAGGTTGTATCATTGTAGTTGTGTATGCGTCCCTGAATTTGAAGCCAAGAAAAGGTTCTGAATTAAGATAACAAGTATCAATGCTTCTTTTCCAGTATTAGGATTAAGGATCATTCTCGTAATTATTTTAGTAACTTACTTGCAGGAAGTTTAACTCTTCGAGGTTCAAACTTACTTCATTAATAGTTATCTCTCAGATAAATGATCCATAAACTATGGAGAAGTAATTTTTATAAGTGATAAATTTTTGTTCCATCACTATCAGTTGCTCCAAAGGTTAATGGCAGCCTTGTCATTTCTCTCAGAGTTTCATTAGGCAGTTATTGTCAGAAAGGTATTTACCAGCACTGACATGTTTACAGAATCAATAGTGGTAATGAGGAGCTGCTTTCTTCTGGAAGTAGAAGTAAAATATGGATGTCATTTTGTTTGTCACACGCCTTGAATCAATGATCTGAGTCTTCCTGAATGGTCCAGCTATGTTATCAGTCACCCATAGGCAGGCAGAGAATTCGGTAACTGACAGCAAACTGCATAGATTAAGATGATGGACAAGTAGGTAAGATTTTCAGCTTGTTCCTGGAAAATAATAATAGTCTTTGGCCACAGGATAGGAAAAGGGTTGGTTTAAGTAGGGCACAATGGGTGGGAAAAAAAGTTTTGTCAAGCACAGGTTACCTCATCTTTATTTTCAAAAATAAAAGATAAAGCATTTCATTATGTAGCACAGTGATTGCACTAAGAGGCTTTGGAATTGAAATTAGTTACTTCTATATTTAATTGCTCTGTAAAGCTCTACATGTTTTTGGCTTGGCTTTGTTTTGCACTAATTTAGGGTCCTCTAGTTCTGTTCAGTGACTTTAAAAACTTGACACATTAAAAACCTGTAGCTTAAAGGAGATGATAAACCTCAGCTGGGTAAGCATTTTAGCTGCAAATTTATGAGCTCAGTACAGATAAGCATATATTTCCACATTAGGTAATATTAAATAATTTTCTAATTTAAAAGCAAAAACACAACAAAAAGTATTGCATTTAGAGGCAATTGTCTTGGTTGGTTTGGCACTCTACAGTATCTGAATTGTACTAGAATGCAGGATGGGGACTTTATTTTACTCACAGCTTGACCCCCAGGGTGCAGAACAGTGTCTACCTCAAAGTAGGCTATCAGTAAAAATAGTTGAATGATGAATATATATCCACAAATAAACAGATTCTAATACCAAGAATGTATCACATTTTAACAGCATGCTACCTTTTGTCTCAAAAAGAGGGAAAATAATAACATATCTTTGTAAAAACAAGTGAGAAGTGGGAAGACAGGTGTTACAAGCTGAGGAAAAATTATGTGTAAAAGGGCCCTGACAGAAAAAAAACATTTAAGATCTCCAGGGGAACAAAAAGTTGGGCAGAAAAGGAAAAGTCATCATTGTTTATAATAAATTTTAGCAATTATTAGTCATAGTGATGTAAATAGTAGATTTTGGTCTCACCAAAATTACAATATGATGATTAGAAGAATAGTTAATGAGAAGGATGTCTGTGTATGGTATAGATTTCCTTGTATCTTTCCAAGGGTGGCATTTTGCCCTGGTACGTGCACTGATAGTAACTATCTTTCAAAATTTACTCCACTTACAGACATACCTCATTTTTTTCAGTTATGGGGAGAATACAAGTTGTTTAATGAAACAAGTTTGGGCACCTGGGTGGTTCAGTCGGTTAAGCATCTGGCTCTTGATTTTGGCTCAAGTCATGATCTCACAGTTCGTGGGACTGAGTCCCATGTGGGGCTCCGTGATGATAGCATGGAGCCTACTTGGGATTCTTTCTCTCTCCCTCTCTCTGCCCCTCTCCTGCTCTCATTCTCTCTCTCTTTCAAAATAATAAATAAACAAACTTAAAAATATATATATATATACACGTTAATTTCAAACTTTTTTGAAAAACAATAGAAATTCTTGTTTACATTGTTACTATATAAACAGTACCATAATCCAATAATGCATGCGAAATTTTAATTATTGTAGTTCCAATTTTTTTACTCAAAAATGATCAAAGATTCTATTTTTAATAGACATATGGATATTTCAGTTTAATGTATGTATTTAGCTTCAAGCTAATGTCAGTAGGAATGTCTTAACTTGAGCTTTGATGGAAAGATATTTATTTGGGTTTTATCAGTTGAATTGGTGAAGGATTCTAGATGGAGATGATGTGAGTTAATTTCTAAGAGCAAAAAAGGGAAGAATTTCCAGAGGAGCTTGGGGAAAGGGATTAGTCCCTTGGCCTGACCCAGGGAAATTCAATGGAGAGAGCTATAGGGAAGATAGGTTGATTAAAGTTTCCTGAGGACTGTGGAAGCTTAGAGGGAGCAAACATTCTTTAGTTCATATCCAGTGACAAAACATGATCTAGAGAGGGAGGATTCTCCCAGTGCTGCACTCACTATTCCTATTCTATCAAAATCTCATACTTAAACCTATGACCTTCTTGTCTGAGGACCTTCTCTGGCTGCAGAAGCATGATCTGGAGTGCTGGGGTGTTAA
Organism: Hyaena hyaena; assembly: GCF_003009895.1. Lineage (NCBI taxonomy): Eukaryota > Metazoa > Chordata > Mammalia > Carnivora > Hyaenidae > Hyaena > Hyaena hyaena. The sequence continues at coordinate 90,243 of NW_024081340.1, forward strand.
CTATCCCCAGAATAGCCTTCAACCAGTAAGAGATGAGAGTTGGTAGTACACTTCCCAGCTTCTTTATAGCTCAAGTGAGATAACTTTGAGGTATGTTCTATAGAATTCCAGAGTCCCCCATGGAGACTGAGCCCCAGTTGCGCACAGGGGCAGTTGCTCCTCAAGGCACCCTCTATTGGCTTCTTTCCTTTCTCTGGCTCACTTCACTAACTTTCCTTCCTTATCAACGCTTCCTCTAATCCACTCCCAATAAACTACATACTCAATCCTAGTCTGTAGAACTTAAAGTCACCAGCTCTGATTCATGCCACACTCAGCCTGCAAAGCGATCCTCCTGAAACAAAAACCTGTGTTCGTCCCTATTTAAAAGCCTTCCAATGCACTCTCATTACACACATGATCTGTCCCTAACTTGTATTTCTGCCTCTTCTCACGTTGTCACCTTCCTCATCAGCCATTACTCTCCAGTCCCAGTGGTTTCTGTACAACTTCTCAAGTACCATCTTTTATTCTTTAGGGTACATTATAAAAAATCCCTGAAAAATCTCATCAAAGTATCTCCTGCAAGAATGTTGTTGAGTGCTGGGATTTCCACAGCCAATAAATAACAGCCCTCTTCAAACCCAAGTTCTGACCAATTGCAAGAGAGGCAGAAGCATCTGATGGGTGAAGATAAATATTTCAGCTTCCCACTGAGAAAGTCCATGGAGGAAAAGCTTGGTTCTGTGGCAACATGGGCCCCCTGAGGCTTCACCCAAGATTGATGAGAGTTACCATCGAGTCACAGGCAAAGGTGGACAATGGCAGTCTACCTCTCATGTCTTTGAGGCTGAGCTGCATCCTGAAATTTGCTCTGGAGCTACAGAGAATTCAGACTCCCAGAAGACAGACTGGTTCCAAGAATTACAAACAAGAAATGGACTAAGCCATACACTCACTATCTCCCAAACTCCTTCATCAGGTGAGTCAGTCCTCTATACACAGAATGGGGTGAGAGAGAAGTTTCTAGGGTAGCTCTTCTGCTTTCCTTCCTGGAGTTGGGGGTGGACATTCCTTTTTCTCCATAGAAACATGGGAGAAAGGAGAAGAATCCCCTCCCCCTAAAATGCAGGACCCCATTAAATACATTTACAGGATGTAGTTTTTGCAGGAACTCAGTAGCAAAACTCTCTGTCAGACTTCATACTGAAAATTGCTATTTAACAACCAGTAGTTTGTTCTTATTGCTTTTTCAGATGATACAGATTTTTTTTTCCCAAGTTAGGTGCTAGAAATACAGAGTTGAATTTGTGGCCCACTTCTAATAAAGCAAATACGACAATAGGGTAGGTATGCTGGGTACTAATTATAGCCCAATATCTTATTTGTCCTACCTTAATTTCCAGTTCCTCTGAGACTCATATGCATTTTAACTCATTTAATTATTATAGTGATGCATGTATCATTATATGGACCTCAAATTCTTTCCTGAAAAAAGCTTGGTTATATGGGATACATTTTACATTATCATCATAATTATCATTTTAGTGGATATATAATATTAATTTTACTAGGTTCCTAAACCATTTCTGTATTATTTCTTAGACGGTTTCCAATCTTGCACTATTATATATCAAAACTGCAATCTTCTTTCTGAAGATAGCTTTTTTTCCTTTAGCATTGTTTTACTAAGAAGAATTTCTATGTTCAACAACTGGAGTCAATGGAAGTGAACTGTTTTCTGGCTTTTATGTGTTTTCCCACACTGCTATCATAAGGAGCTGTAACAAATTATTACTATGAGCAATGGATCATTTTATTAGTTTCAACAAAACCTTCCCAGGCTAGGGTACAAATGTTAATTTTTTTTACTGGTTTAATAAGTGTAAAATAACACTTCTTTGTGGGATAATTAGATCACTACTCCAAAATTTTGCTCATTAATTATATTTCCAGCTACATGAAGTGAACATTCACACACTGAGTTCATTATTTACTGTAATCTCTGAGTTCTTTACATCATATGGTGTGTTCTAAAAAATTGATTCATGTAATCATGGAGTGCTGACAAGTCCTAGAATCTACAGTCAGCCAGCTAGAGTTCCAGAGGAGGCAATGGTACAGCTTCAAGACCAGTAGGCTTGAGATACAGGAAAAGCCAGTGTTTCTGTTCAAGTATGAAGGGACGAATAACTGATGTCCCAGATTAAAAGCAGTCAGGCAGGAAGAATTCTCTCTTACTCATGGGAGAGTCAGCCCTTTGGCTCTATTCAGACCTTCAACTGATTGGTTCTGACCCACCCCCAATCTGCTTTACTCAGTCTACCAATTCAAATGATAATCTCATCCAGAATCACCCTTAAAAATAGCCCAAGAATAATGTTTGACCAAATGTCGACCAATTGTTTGACCTCATGGCCCAGTCAAATTGGCACATAAAGTTGATCATCAAAGATAGCTATTAATCTCTGGGCTTTTATATTTGGTAAAAAGAGTTTTTAATAAAATCTATTAATTCTCCCTTCTAATATTCCTTTGTGTCAAAATGTATTAATATGTCATTCCTTACAAGAATTGATATTTAATCAGTTATAGTTTGGCAGGTTTCTAATCATACACAGACACAGACACGTGCACACACACACATGGGTATTTATATGTATACACATACACATGTGCATTTAACCCTTTCATATCAACTCTAGCATAAAATATGACTTCTCTTTCTTGAAATAGAATCAAATTTCATAGAATTAGCTAATTTCTGGGCTCTGACTGGAGAAGTAAGAAAGACTAAGGCAGAAGGGATAAATGCAAGAATGTCCTGAAAGGCTCTTGTAGAAAAACCAATCCAGCAGTTGCCCCATCAAACCATTAGTGTTTAGAGTAAGGAATTTATCCACTAAGTGTATTTTGTGTACACACAGGGAGAGAATTCCTCTCTGGGACCTGTCAGCAGCTTTTATTTCACGACTGGGCTCTTGACCAACAGTTTTGAATAATAATTTGTAACCAAGGATAGTTAATGTGGCCATGCCACTAAACCTCAATCATCATTTAATAAGACGAATAAGTTTTTTACTAGGTGATACAAGAAACACTGACTTCATGTATTTTATAGATATATTTCCAAAGGGAAACAAAAGCTATTAGTGAACTGGTAAATTTTTATTCTTGTTCAAAGGCCTTTAATAATAGAAAAAACATTCCCAGCGTATTGAATCCAATGTAGAATTGTGTTGTCCATTAACATACACTTAGGATTCACAATATGCTTGGAATAGTAGAGCAAAACTAAAGAAATATTTATTAATTAAGCTCTAGGGCCATTACAACTCTAACTTTCTATTCTATATGATTTCACTATGTATGCACAATTCATTTATTATGTGGAAGCTTCCTTGCTGAATCTGGGATATAGATCTATGATATTAATAGCCACATTGGTCTTTTCATATCATGAGGCTTCACAGGAGAATAATTTATCTGCTTCTCTCACTGATCCTCCAGTCTCATAGGTTCTTAAATCTGTTATAAAATATCTTCTGAATACCTACAAGTGTATTCAAAACTAGCATCAAAGAGTTTGAGTACCCTGAAGTTAAGTATTACTCCCGTTTTTTTTTTTCTCTATTGCAATTTTTATTCACCTCCAATATTTGAGGGAAAGATAGGGAGAGAAAAGATAATTTTCATATTTGAGGTAGCTAAAATGGAAAACAGTAACATAAAATGCATGCAGATATTAGAAATATTATTTGGTTCCTAAATTAAATAATATTTAAAATAAACAAAATTTAAGAGCAATTTTTAACATCATACTAATAGTTAACAGGTAGAAATGAGGTTGTCAAGTTGACTACATGTTACCAGGAGAGTATATATTTGGACTTAATTGATTTGTTCCAACTCTTGTCCAGCCCTGCTTAATACATGGCCCTGCTTATTACCACCATTTCATGAAGCAAAACAAAGCTACATGAAAGCATGTTAAATCAAACCTACATCCATGGCAGTGAGCTAAAGGTAAACCTTGTAGGCAACGGTATTCAGCAGTGTGAATGACTAGACAACAGAAAATAACAACTATTTGAAATATGCTTCTACATTCTTATCCAAAGCAAATAGTTGAGAGCTATAAATATCATTCTATATAAACCAAACGCTTTTTTTAATTTTTAAATTTGTAACAGGTAAGTTTTACTTCAGGGACAGGCAAGGTATTCAGGGCATAGAGATGGATGTCATAATCTGAAGTACAAGAGCATTTTCAGGACTTCTTTACAGATATGTATTGGTTTGCATGTAGTACCAATTATTTCAGAATATTTTGTACAAACCCAAGCCTTAAACATTATCATACCGATTTACCAATACTTTGCCTTTCAGTCAAAGAACCACATCCAGGAAATCAATTTGAGGTAGTTTTTTTTCTTTTGTAAGTTCAATAACTGATATTGTGAAATACCTTATTAGTTTAGCCACCAGGGTAATAGTGGGAATTAATAACATACTAACGCTAGGAATTTGGGACATCAAAATAAGTCTCTAAAACTCTTATCTGCATGAAGAATCTGCATGAGTTGCTTTTAATTTAAATGGTAAAGAACAACTTGGAACTAGAAACGAGTCACCTGGTACTTCGGAATTAATATTCTCAAATAAATGTCTCATGTTCTGATGAGGGGGAACCCAAAAGATTAGTGGACATACTAAACAGGCAGGAAATATTTTAGGGTAGGAAACAATTAGGATATGCTGCTTCAAAGTCAGAGCATCAGTAAAAATATGTTTTGTGTTTTTTCCTATGACACTATCCCTGGGACATGTTCCAAGTGCTTCAAGAGAATTGACCGTAAGCACTAAAAAAAAAATGGCAATATTACAGATGAAGATATCAAATAAAGACCTCTACTCAAAGGCTTTTCTATTATTTTTGGTATGCCTAGCCTGCTGCACCAAAGAGATCAAAAAATAATTTATTGATGTCTAAAAAGACACAAATGTATTCCCGTTTGATTTAACAGTCCAAGGTGAGCATCCCAGACACCAGACAGCACTACTCCGTTTGATCATTCGGGGCCTTGAGTTCTTCCATCTTGTTTCTCTGGGAATACTTAGGGCAGTGGTTTTCAACATAGACTCCATGGGGATTAGGAGACCTTTGCAGAGGATTTATGAGGTAAAAACTATTTTCATAATAATAATGTTATCAATAATTCATACAAATTAGTGATTACTTGATAATTGATCATTCATATAATAGCTAATAATATTATGAATGCTATTAATAATTATGCTACTACTAATAAGATTCTTTGCTTTTTGCCTGGTGCTGGCATTAGCTCTAATGGTGTAATAAAAAGTAGTGGCAACAAACTGTAGCAGGTTTCATTGTATTCTTGACTACCACACGCTGACGTTAAAAACCAAAAAGCTGGGGAGCTGGGTGGCTCAGTCCAGTAAGCATCTGACTCTTGATTTAGGCTCAGGTCATGATCTCATGGTTTGTGAGTTTGAGCCCTGCATCGGGCTCTGAGCTGAAAGTGAGGAGCTTTCTTGGGATTCTCTGTCTCTCTATCTCGGCTCTCCCCCACTCATGCTAGTGCACAGGCATGCGCTCTTTCTCACTCTCTCAAAAATAAATAAATATTTTAAAAAGCCACATTTACTTTACTTAATGCCTCTGATGAAGCAGTAAATATTAATTTTATTAAATTTTGAGCAAAGAATACCTGTTTTGTTTGTTTTTTTTTAATATTCTGGGTGACAAAATGGGACATATACATAAAGGACTTCTGTTGCATACCAAAGTATGATTGTATCATAATAAAAAATGCCTGTGATTATTTGAGTTGCAAGATAAACTAGCCACTTTTTTCATGGAATGACATTTAATTGAAAGACAGGTTGACAAACTATAGTTATTCGTACTTGGATATTTGTTAACACTTCTTAAAAATGAGTAAATTGAGTCTATCATTTTAGGGAAAACAACTGAGAGTCTTTGTTGCCAATGATAAAATTAAGCTTTTAAGCAAAAATTAGAATTTTCAAAAATCTGTATCTACTATTGTGATCATAGTCACTTCCTAGTACTAGTACTTAAGAGCTTTTCTGATGAAACTGGTAGAATGATATTTATAGCTCTCAACTATCTGCACAATTAATAATTGTCATGATTTTTTGATATTATCTAATGAAAAATTTCAACATTTGGACATCTGCCTAATTCAGTGAAGCATTCTCCAAATGATTACATTATAAACCCATTTTATAACGCCATGCAGGGAAATACACTCAAAGTACAAAACAGCCTAATGAATTTCTTTAAATTATTTTAATCTTTATTTATTTTTAAGAGAGAGAGAAGAAACAGAGAGACAGAACATGAGCAAGGGAAGAACAGAGAGAGAGAGGGAGACACAGAACCCGAAGCAGGTTCCAGGCTCTGAGGTGTCAGCACAGAGCCTGATGCGGGGGCTTGAACTCACAAACCGCAAGATCATGACTGGAGCTGAAGCCAGACGCCTAACTGACTGAGACACCCAGGCGGCCCCCCTAATAAATTTTAATATAAGAAAGTATGGAAACTTCAATGACATGGTTTTGTATTCCAGGATCTAACTAACTTTTACCATCTGTTGAGCTTTAGTGGACAATTAAAAAGAGAAAAACCACAATTATCCCAAAAGACTGTAAAACACCCTTCTGTTTTCCAAATGCATATTTGCATGAGCCTAGACTCTTCAGGTACTTCAACCAAAACAACATTCACAACAGATAGAGTTTAGAAGCAGACATGAGAATACAGATTGTTTCTATTAAGTCAGGCACTAAAGAAATTTGCAAAAATATTTTAAAAAGTCCCTCTTCTCAATGTTTTCATTTTGAAAAATATGCTTACTTCCATAAAAATGTACATTTCATATTACATTGCAACAGGTTTATTATTATTTTAAAATGAACTATAGATATTTAAATTTTATTCACTTTTAATTCCTAATATGGTAAATACCAGTAGCTATCACCTATCTAAACCTTCTAGAGTCCTCAATAATTTGCAAAAGATTGCAAGTAATCTGCAAGATTGTGAAACCTAAATGTTTGAGAATTATTGCCTTAGGATGTGTTCGCAGTCCTAAGTGAAGCTGGGCTCAAGTCGAGCTAATGGGAAGGGCAAAGAGCATGGATAAGAGCACGCACAAGGCCAAGTAGTGGAATTGGCACATTTCCCTCTCGCTCACATTCTAACAGTGAGAGGTAGCCATCAAGACACACGTGACTCAAAGGCACCCAAAAATGTTCTTCAGCTGGGCAGCCATGTGCCCACTACAGTTCTAACTGTGGAGGAACTGGCGAATAGGCTTTGGTGGACAACTAGTAACTGCAGAGGCGTCACTAAGTAAGAAAACTAGACTTTACAAAAAAAATGAGCAGTGGGATGGATTTGGCCTCTTTGGCCATACTTTACTGACCACTGCTGAAGGTAGACTGTGATAAGTTAAAGATGTATATACCATAAACTCAAAAGCACCCACTTATATAACAAAACAGAGTCAGAGCTAATAAACAAAGAAGATAAATGGAATCATTAAAAAAATATTCAATTAATCCTAAATAAGACAGAAGAAGTAATGTGGAACAAAGGAAATACAGAAAAAAGAAGAAAAAAAAATAGCAAAAGGATAGATTTAAACCTGGCCAGGTTAATAATCACATTAATGTAAATAATCTAAACACCAAAATTAAAAGGCAGAGATTATCAGACTGAATAAAACTGCATGCTGCTTACAAGAAGTATAGTTTCTTTTCTTTTTTAATGTTTATTTATTTTTGAGAGAGAGAGATCAGGAGCTAGGAGGGGCAGAGAGAAAGAGGAAGACAGATTATCTGATGTAGGCCCTGCACTGACAGCAGAGAGCCTAACGTGGAGATCGAACTCATGAACCGTGAGCCTAAGTGGGACACTTAACCAACTGAGCCACTCAGGCACCCCAAGAAGTATACTTTCAATATAAAGTTTCAAATAGGTTAAAGTAAAAGGATAAAAAAGAGATACTATGCTAACACTAATAAAAAGAAAAAGTATCTACAAATATCAGAAAAGGAGATTTCAGAACAAAGAGTATTTAGGTTAAAGAAGGTCATTTCATAATGACACTAGAGTTAATTTATAAACAGTCACATGCAAAACTATGAAACAGGACCCCTATCACACCAACTAACATTCAACAAAAAAACAACTCAAAGCAGATTAGATTTAAATGTGAGACCTGAAACCATAAAAGTCCTAGAAGAAAAGTCAAGGAAAAACTCTTTGACATTGGTCTTGGCAATAATATTTTGGATACACCAAAAGCATAAGCAACAGAAGCAATAATAAACAATTGGGTAATCCTGGCCTCATAGAGTATTCTGTCTTCTACCTTTTCTCAGAAGACTTTGTGGAGAACTAGTATTATTTTCCCCTTATATTTTTGGTAGAATTCACTGATGAAGACATATGGGCAGTAATGTGATAAAGTTTCCAAATGACATATTTAGTGTGTTCACTGGGCATAAGGCCATTCGGGTTACTGTTTCTTCTTTTTTTTTTTAACTGAGGTATAAATGACAAATAAAATTGCACATACTTAAAGCATACAACATGAGGAGTTGATATATATGTATGTGTGTGTGTGTATATATATATATATATATATACTTGCAATTTGGTAAGAGAGTAGGTCTTGAGCTTTCTTACAAAAATAAATAAATAAATGAAAGGTAAGTATGTGGGGTATTTGATGTGTTAATTAACTTAATTGTAGTATCATTTTACAATGTATATGAGAGAAGAATACAGACCAAGAGAAGTACAGACCAATATTCCTCATGAGTATAGATGCAAAAATTCTAAATGACATTTTAACAAATCTTATCCAACAATATATTTTTAAAAATTAATACATTGTAACCAATGAGATTTATACTAAGAATGCAAGGCTAAGTTACTAGTCAAAAATAAATTTACCATACTACCAAACTAAAAAATAAACCATATGAACAATATTACTAGAAAAAAGCTTTTGACAAAATTCAACATCTTTCATGTTAAAAACTCTGAAAAAAAAACTAATAATAAAAGAAAACATGTAGGGCACCTGGGAAACTCAGTCAGTTAAGCGCCTGACTTGATTTCAGCTCAGGTCATGATCTCTTGGTTTCTGGGATGGAGCCTCACTTTGGGCTTTGTGCTGATAGTGCAGAGACTGCTTGGGATTCTCTCTGTCTCCCTGCCCCTCCCCTGCCTTCACACATTCTCTTTCTTGAAAAATAAAAATTAGGGGCGCCTGGGTAGCTCAGTTGGTTAAGCGCACGACTTCAGTTCAGGTCATGACCACACAGTTTGTGGGTTGGAGCCCCACTTCGGGCTCTGTGCTGACAGCTAGCTCAGAACCTGCAGCCTGTCTTTGGATTCTGTATCTCCCTCTCTCTCTAACCCTCCCTTGCTCATGCTGTCTCTCTCTCTCAAAAATAAATTTAAAAAACATAAAGAAATAATGCCTTCGACGCTCAAAAAAATAAAAAAATAATAAACTTAAAAAATAAAAAGAAATTAAAAAAAACTTCCACATCCTGAGAAAATATGAAAAACATACAGCTAATGTTATAGTTAATGGTGAAATACCAAATGCCCCTAGCAATAAGAACAAGACAAGAATGTCTACTCTTATCTCTACCATTGAACATTGTACTGGAGGTTCTGGCCATTGAAATATAGCTTTTTAGAAAAAATAAATAAAAGGCATCCACACTGGAAAGGAAAAAGGAAAACTGCCATTATTCATAAAAAATCCAATGGGTTCTAGGACAAAACTCCTAGAATAAGTGAGGTTATCAAAGTTGTAGGATACAAGATCAACATATTAAAATTTTTTATTTATATATTAACAAAGAACAAGTAGAAATTAGAATTTTAGAAGTATCATTTATAATAGTAACAAAAATATGAACCACTTAGAAATTCATCTGACTAAAGATGTGTAAGAAAAAAAAAAAAGATGTGTAAGACCCATATACCAAAAACGGCAAAATACCGCTGAAATTAAAGAAAACCAAAGTAAAGATGCCTTGTTCACAAATGAAAAACTCAGTACTGGGGCGCCTGGGTGGCTTAGTCGGTTAAGCGTCCGACTTTCGCTTAGGTCATGATCTCGCGGTTAGTGGGTTCGAGCCCAGCGTCGGGCTCTGTGCTGACTGCCAGCTCAGAGCCTGGAGCCTGTTTCACAGTCTGTGTCTCCCTCTCTCTCTGACCCTCCCCTGTTCACGCTGTCTCTCTCTCTCTCTCCTAGAAATAAATAAAAATATTTAAAAAAAAAAAAAGAAAAGAAAAACTCAGTACTAAGATGTCAGTTCTCCCTGAATTAATCTATTTGAACGCAATCCTCATCCAAATCCCCGAACACATTTTTTTATAGCAAAACACTGCAAAATTTATATGGAAATGTAAAGAATCTAGAATAGTCTAAAACAACTTTGGGGGAAAAACAGGGGTTAACACTACTTGATTCCAATGCTTATTGTGAAGCTATAGTAACCAAGACAATATGGTGGTGGAATCAAGAGGGAAAAAAAATAGGTCAATGGAACAGAAATTTCAAAAATAGGCCTGTACCTATTAAAAAACTGGTTTTTAAAAAAGTACAAAGACAACTGAGTTGAGAAAAAGATAGACTTTATAATAAATGTTACTAGAATAATTATATATACATATGGAAAAATGTGAACTTCACGTCACCCCTTATATATTTTTTAATGTTTGTTATTTTTGAGAAAGAGACAGACAGAGTGCGACTGGGGGAGGGACAGAGAGAGAGGGAGAAACAGGATCTGAAGCAGCCTCTGAGCTGTCAGCACAGGGTCTGATGCGGGGTTTAAACACATGAGCTGTGAGATCATGACCTGAGCCAAGGTCGGATGCTTAACCAACTGAGCCACCCAGACACCCCACACACCACCCCCTATATCACATATAAAAAATAACTTGAAATGCTGTGTAAACTAAAGTATATATTTAAAAGCATGAAACTTCTAGAAAAAAAAAATCTTTGTTCTCTTGTTAGGCAAAGATTTCTTAACTATGATTTTAAAATCATGACTGATAATACAGAAAAATTAATAAGCAAAGTTACAACTTCTAATTTTTCCAAATAAACTGTTAAGAGAATTAAAAGACAAGATACATATTAGGAGAAAAAATGCAATGCATATATCTGATAAAGGCCTTGGATCAGGAATATATAAAGAATTCTTAAAATCATAACAAAAAACTCAATAAAGGAAATGTGCAAATTTGAACACACTTCACCAAAGACATATGGATAGCAAATAAACACATGAAAAGGTGCTCAGCATCATTAGTTGATAGGGAGAAATATATTAATATCACAAGATAACACTATACATTTATAAGAATATCTGCATTTTTTTACTTTACTTACTTTGAGAGAGAGAATGAGCAGGGGAGGGGGAGGGAGGGGGGCACAGAGATTCCAAAGCAGGCACTGTGTCTACAGCAGTGAGCCCAATGTGGAGCTCAAACTCAAAAACTGGGAGATCATGACCCTAGCCAAAGTCGCACAGTTAGCTGACTGAGCCACCCAGGTGCCCCAAAAATGTCTGCATTTAAAATTTTTTGTAAATTTTTAATGTTTTATTTATTTTTGAGAGAGAGAGAGATGGAGCATGAGTTGGGGAGGGGCAGAAAGAGAGAGACACACACAGAATCTGAAGCAGGCTCCAGGTTCTGAGCTGTCAGCACAGAGTCTGACACAGGGCTCGATCCCACGAACCATGAGATCATAATGCGAGCTAAAGTCAGGCGCTTAACCAAGAAGTCTGCATTTTGAAACAAGTGTTATTAAGGATATGATGAAATTACAACTCTCCTACACTGCTAGTAGGAATCTAAAATGGTACAATTATTTTAGAAAATAATTTATTCATTTATTAAAAAGTTAAGCATACACCCTACTATATGATCTTGCCATTTCACTCCAAGGTATCTACCCAAGTGAAAAGAAGGAAATGTTCATATAAAGACTTGTACAACAACATTCATTGCAGCTTTACTTGTGATAACTGAAAACTGGAGACAAATCCAAATGGCCATAAACAGGTTATGAATATGCACATTTTGCAGTATCCATGGAATCAAAAGGACCAAAGTATTGATATATGCTACAACATGGATGGATTTCATAAGAATATGGTATGTGAAAGAAGTCAGATTAGAAACACACACACACACACACACACACACACACACACACACACAAAGAAAAGAGTAAGTACTGCGTGATTCTATTTGAAGAAAACTCAACAGTATGCCCACTAATTTAGAATGACAGAATGCAGACCAGTGACCACCTGAGCAGAGGACAGAGGTGATACAGGCAGGAGCAAGAAGGAAAGATTACAACCGGCACAAGGAAACTTTTGAGGATGATGGAAATGTTCACTATTTTGATTGCGGTGATTATTTCATGGTTGCATACATATGTCAAAAATGGTCAAACTGTACACTTTAAATATGTGCAGTATAGGGGTGCCTGGGTGGCTCAGTCGTTAAGCGTCTGACTTCAGCTCAGGTCATGATTTCACGGTTCGTGGGTTCGAGCCCCGCATCGGGCTCTGTGCTGGCAGCTAGCTCAGAGCCTGGAGCCTGCTTCTCATTCTGTGTCTCCCTCTCTCTGACCCTCCCCTGCTCATGCTGTCTCTATCTCTCTCTCAAAAATAAATTTAAAAAATTAAAAAAATTAAATATGTGCAGTATATTGTATGTGTATTTTAATTATACCTCAATAAAGTTTTTTTTGTTGTTTTTTTAATCCACAGAGAAAGTTCACAGCAGGGTCCAGTATTCTGCCACCGCCCTTCTATTCACTCAGGTTATTTATTTGCATTCCAGCTTTGGTTTTCTTCTCACTTACTCCACTGACTTCCTTCAAAAGATGACTGAAGTCCAAATTCATTAAAAATGTTTTATCACCCACTCATATTCATAGAGTATGTTCTCAAGAAAATAAATATTCAGCAAGTTTGCCTTACTGTCCCCATCTTTCCCTTAATGAGGTTACCCCGTGTCTGCATGCTTAAGGTCAAATCATATGCATACAAAAGATATTATCAGCTTTTTTGGGTTCCATTATTAAAATAGGTCATCAAATATGACACTTAGAATATGAAACACTTGGTTTGACCAAGGCAAGAGAAACCCACCAAACTGAACAATTATGTCTAATTTTAAGGTCACATCTATAAAATTAAAATCACTTTAAGTGTTATTTTATGGGGATAAATGGGACCATTTTCTTCCTGCTTTAACTTTATGATAAGGATTCTCTAACCTATAGAAATTTTCTCTAGCAGCCAACACATTATTGAGCTCTCAGGAGTAATAATAAAATCGCAAAGTGATACTAATTATGCTATACGTTTTATAGTCTTTTACAATTTACAACTTTCATAAGTTTTATCACTCTAGAAAATGAGCGATGACTCTATCATTGTGCTTTGAGCTTTGTGGCAGAGGGCAGCATAATTTGAAACACAATTCATTTCTCTGATACTTATATCAACTGTTGCTATCATGCAAGTCTTTTATTCCAAAGTCTTTGTAAATAAGATCTAATCAAATAGAAAATACCAGGCAAGGCATGAAACATACCTTATGGCAACATTAGAAAACAAATAATCAAATTCCTTTACTTTTACCTTTTTATTTTAGAAGGTTTAGATCTACATAAAATTTGCAAAAATAGTATGGAGAGTTATCACCTACCCTCACACCCACTTTTCCCTATTGTCTGTGTATTAGTGTCATATATTTATCACAACTAATAAACTACCACTAATACAATAGTATTAATTAAATACCATACTTAATTCAAATTTTACTGATTTTTCCCTGTACTGTCCTCTTCCATTTTTTGTTACATGACCCAACATAAGGTACCTATTACATTAGTCATTATATCTCCTTAGTCTTCTCTGGTCTTGAAAGTTTCTCAGACTTTCCTTGATTTTCATAACCTTGACAGTTTTGAGGAATGCTGGTCATATATTTTGTAGAATGTCCCTCAGTCTGGGTTTGTATCATGGGTCTTCTCTCCTAGGCTGAGAATCTGAGTTTTGGGGAAGAAGACCATAGAGGTGAAGTCCCATTCTTATCATATTCTATCAAGGGTACACGCTATCAAAAAAAAAAGGGTACATGCTATCAACATGGCTTATCACTGATGATGTTAACTTTGATTACCTGAGAAAATGGTTGCCAGGTTTCTTTACTGTAAAGTTACTTTTTTTAATCCTACTCCGACTCTTTTGAGACAAGTCACTGAGTAAAGCTCATCTTAAGGGATAGAGAGTTAAGATCGATCTCCTTGAGGAATGAGTAACTACATAAATTATTTGGAATTTTTCTGTATGAGAGATTTGTTTCTACCTTATTTACTTATTCAATTATTTATTTTTTTCAGTGTGTATTCATGGATATTTATTTTATATATTGGGTTATAGTCCACTACCATGTTTTTACTTGTTGTTCAGATTGTTCCAGCTTTGGTCACTGGGAGTTCTTTCAGTTTGGCTCCTGTGTCCCTATGACACAGTATCTCTCCATCATGGTTTTGGATTTTTGAGGATTCTTTCTTTCTGGGACCACAAGATGATCTAGGCTATTCTTACCTGTTCATTGCCCAAGCCCTAGAGTCAGCCTTTTCTTCCCAAAGAGCACTGATTCTTTTTATTGGAAAATGGTGCTAGAGAACAAAAATCTTTTTATGATACAAAATCTTTGTCATATATTGCCAGTGGTATTTTCAAATGTGCTCTAGAATGAATGGAATAGTTCTCCCACCATGCTCTAGAGGCCTTAAGAAAAACTGAAGTAATGACTTTTGTGGGGAGATACAGGCTTCCAGTTATGGAGTGAATAAATCACAGGGATGAAAGGCACAGCATTGGGAGTGTAGTCAATGACATCGTAATTCTATTGTATGCTGACAGATAGTACTGTACTCGTGGTGAGCACAGCATAATGCATAGACCTGTGGAATCACTGTGTTGTACACCTGAAACTAACGTAATAAGGTGTGTCAGCATTTTGATTAAAAACAAAAAGAGACCAGCATAAAAAAAGAAGTCAGTAATGACTTTTCTGGAATTCAATGAAGGATTTTTGTCATAATTGATACTGAGGTCTTTAATCATCATTTCTCTTTGTCTTTTGAAATCCTTGAGTCATTTACAATCATATCAAAATTGAATAGCAAAACACTTCTCAATAAATCATTTAAATTATCTTTAAATTTAAACTTCAAAGCTCAATTTTTCACTCCGCTTTGTAACTGAAAGTTCTGTTATCCAGGGCTGTCCCCTCACTTTCATTACGTGTCTTCCTGATGCTCTGATGTTGGTGACTGGTCTGAAGCATGGAGTTTAAATAGAACAATATAGATAAAAGGACTGATGCAATCACAATAATACTCTTTATTACCTTTGTATTTTTAAAAAAAACACATTGCCTCCCACATACAAAAGAGTGCAGAAAGTTTTGTACCGATGCAAATAGTCTCCAGGGCCTCCTATTTTATACATTTAAGTGTAAGTTACAGAAAAACTCCAATGGGTAAAGTTCCATCAATAGTAGGCTGAAAATCCTGAACATTTATCTTGAGAACAATGTTCTAAAATATCTAGGTATGGTTTGAAGTTATAAAAATGTCTTTAACAACAAAAAAAGTAATTTTCAACAATATATAGTTGTTTATTCATAGTGCCTTTTAAAATCAGCCTTTTAAAATCAAGGTTAAATCTTGATGTAACTTGAATTTAGAGGACTACAGCTTTAGAAGGCATGATTCATGGTGAACAAGGTACTTAGAACCATAATCTGCTGTAACTAAAAAGGACCTATGAATTCACATAGGCCTGTTTTACCAACGAGGATATCAATCGTCAGACCATGAGAAATATGCTGGTTTTAATTTTTGTATAGAAGAATATGTGTGGTATGATTATGAAATCAATACCAAAAAAATTTGTGCATAGGGTGGTTAGAAGAGCCACTTAACTCAATTAACAAATAAAATCATATTAAAGTAGTATTCAATTTCTCTTTAAAATATACATCATTTTGTTAGAAATTTACTATTTTTAATTATGAAATCCTGGGTTTGCTTATCTGCCACACACAATCAACTTCTCAATAAACCATTATTATTAATTCTTTGAAATATTATTTTAGCTCCATCAACATAAGACAGATTTTAAAAAAAGAAACACTGAATATAAGTCTGTTGGCCTAAGTGATACATTCATTTCTGTCAGTAACTCCCATTTGCTCTTGTGCAAATAGCTCTTCCTCAGTTTCCTTTTCTGTAAAGCAAAAGGATGATTCTAAAGAGCTCTGAGATCGCTTCCAGCTTTAACAGTCTATGATTTCATTATTTTTATCTCTACTTTTAAGAAATCACTCCACCTTGTATGAATATGCCTATATGCATATACATGAATAGCTTGTCATTCCGTTTTATGTTTTTCTTTCTGGAATTCTACTATTCCTATAATGAGAGTAGCTATCATTTAAAGAAAGATATTATCCAAACTACAACACTTAGATTCTAGATGATGTGATTTTGTAATCATGCTCTTTGCTTGTTTTCACATTCATATTACACAGCTGACATACAGCCAGCAGCAATGCCAAGGCTAGAAGAGGAATTTAAAGCAATTAAGGAAACGTGTAATAGACTGCATGTCTTAAACTATCCAAGGATGTTAAGACTCAAGAAAACTTGTTTTGTTTTAAATTTCATGTTGCCTTGGGGCCATATGGTCTGTATCTGGCACTTAGTGCCAGCAGGCAGCCCATTTCTTACCATCAGCACCGTGAACGGCAGGATGTAAATGGCATGACCTAAATCAGTTGGGCACGAAGGTGTTAACTCCCTCAGTACTTAACTAGAAAGTACACCAGATGCATGTGTGTAATTAGCCTTATGCTTTTTATGCTCCGACCTTGAGTCTTTTTCTTCTTTTTAGAAGATGTTATAATTTAGTTTTGTGTTTTTGTAATGATACCATTTTTTTCAATTGAGAAATGTTAGTTACTTTTTTTTTCAATAATCACCCTCTTATCTGAGTTCATCACTAGGAGAGAAAAATTGGTTCGCATTATCTTGAGTAACATTTGGATAAGCTATCAGTCATCAACTGAAATTAACCTGAACATGCCTCCGATGAGATGAAGAACATTTAGGCAAGCCAGCTGGAAGGCATTTACGGTCTCATTTTTCCAGCTTCCTCAGAAAATCTTTCCAGTGCACATCTGTGACGATTTCATAATGATTAGAGTGATGTGAGCTTTGTGTGGCATTAGGGCACTCAGAGCCATTTCAACCACCCTGAAGTGTCAAAAATGCACCCAGAACCTAAGAGCAAGAAGCTTTCCAATTCAGCCATTGCAGCTCTGCCCTCTGGTTTATGATTGACTTAAAGGCTACTGTCAACTTTCTAAAAGGCAGCTCAGAGCGTGCAAAATCTCTTTAATGTTTGTTCTCTAGGATTTCTTCATCATCATTTCCATTGACCTTAAAACTGGAAGGACCCTGCAGATCACCTGATCCAACCCTATAATTTTATAACTGAAGAGTCTGAGTTCCAGAAAGACTGAAGGGATTGCCCAAACCTATATGCACACCTTGTGAAAAGGTAAGGACAAAGCCCAGGGCTGCATCCTCCAAGTACAGCACTATTTCTACAACACCACAGTGCTTTCCTGTTCTTTCAAAATTATAAATATGAATTATGTTAATAAATTGTATTCACACGTCAGGATTTCCATGAGTCATGATTATAAGCCAAAGGAGTGTAAAGGTACTTTTAAAAACACAAGAAAATTACCCTTGATCACTGTGAAATCTACATTTATCCTGCTGTAGGTAAATTTTATAGTATGCATTTAGCTAGATTATTAGAATCAGTGATCCAAAATGTATAATATCTTATAAAGAAAATAAAATTATTTGATAGCTTTAGTAATGTTAATGTTCTAAGTTAGAGCTTTTTTGAAAGTATCACCTGTTCAAGAGAAAGAGGACTTTAGCATCACCTGTTAAAATTAAAACTGCAAAGAGTGTCAAAAACATATATTCTTCCCCCCACTTGTAGGAATTCCTATACTTAAAATATTCCAGATGCATAAGCATCTACTATGTTTGAAAGGGATTTTCTAAATGGGGTTTTGGGGGTGAATCTTTAAAACCTAATGAAGCTTTATAACACGGTGGAATCAGATCTGGGTGCAAATCCTATATCCCATATCCCATATCATTAACTGGATGTGTAATTTGAGACAAAGCTCTCTTAGCTTCAATTCTCCCCACTCCAACCCCAAAGAATGGGAAAGTGGCAAGAGTCAGCTCATAGAATTATGATGAGGAGTAACTGATAAAACCCTAGCTTAGAGTCTGGTACATAAGAGGTTCTCAAAAAATGGTAATTCCCTGTTCACATCTCAAGAACCTTTAAAAAAAATCATATGATCAGATGTTTTTAGAGCCTTTCAAAAGTTATTTCTACAAAAAGTAATTGAGAAAAAGAATAAATCAGGAGATGGGCAGCGAAATTATCCTAAAAGACCTTGAACGTCTACATTGCCTAATAATCTAATTTTTTTAACATTTTATTTATTTCTGAGAGAGAGATAGCATGAGCAGGGGAGGGTCAGAGACAAAGGGAGATACAGAATCTGAAACAGGCTCCAGGCTCTGAGCTAGCTGTCAGCACAGAGCCCGACGTGGGACTCGAACCCACAAATCGTGAGGTCATGATCTGAGCTGAAGTTGGCCACCCAACCGACTGAGCCACTCAGACACCCCCTAATAATCTAATTTTCTAGACCTAAAACTGCCTGATGGCTTTTTGGGGTGCTGGTACTGAAATAAGCCTATAAACATATGTATGACCATGAACTTGGTAAAAAATAAAATGGAACATATTTTTGAGGAGGGCCTAGGAGGGGTAAGGGAGGAGGGCAGGGCAGTACCTATAAGTTTAGGTTGCCTATTACACTCCAGGAGGAACAAAAAAGAAGAGAATATATTCCCACCTCCAAGCCATTTTCCTTATCCAAATAAAAATCGTTTCTTACCTTCATAATTTAAATGTGGTGTGGATGTCTCACAAATGAATGTATGCTTTCAGTCACAAATATAGAATGTTATATCAGTGTTCATAAGTAGAATCCAAAGGTAAGCACCGCATGTGGCAAGAGAAACTAAAGGCATCATAGCTAAGTCTATATGATTATAAGGATACTGGCTTCCAAAATATAATAGAGATTTTACATTGTTTTCTTTATGTTGTGTTGTTGTATTTTTGACTGTCCAAACACCAACTTTTACTTGTATTTTGTGTGTGTGTGCGTGTGTGTATGTGCATGTTTATTTACCACACTGAGTTGTCTGTCCAGTGCCACTGACATTTATTCACAGACTTAGAAAGCTCTTAGAGATTTATTCTTTCAGTATTTTTCCTTACTATGTTGGGATATTTCAGCCTTACTTTGGGGCCCACAGTACAATTCCCAGTAAGTAAAGACTTACTCTATCAGTCAGAATGGAAGATGTAAGTAATTAACACTATGCTTACTACAAGCTGGTACCATGCTGAACATTATGCATTATCTCCTTTAATGCTCATATCCCAATGAGATAAATTTTATTATCAGCACCATTTCACAGATAAAGAAACTGTAAAATAGTTAAATAAGTTGTTCAAAGTCTCACGGTAATTATCAGAGCCAGAATTCTAATCCAAGTTTAATCTGACTACAGTCAGTGACACCAAAACCCTCTATTGTATATAGTCTATTCTGTAAATTTGATGAAATTATTTTGTACACATTTTCTCCTAAAACAGAAAAAGGCAGGCATAATGGAATATTAGAAAGTATTGGTGACTACCTTTTTGCCTTCTCAATAGCAGGATAGATAAGATTCAAAGGCACAAAAGAACAAATACTTATTTAAAAAAAATACGCACACACACACACATACATTGGTAATAGTGAGTGGGCAAAGAAAATAGAAATCAAAGAGACCCATCTAGATTCAGGGTGATAAGACATATAAGAAGGTTCCAATTAAATGGTTCTTGTTTCAGGAAAAAAAAAAAGTTTCAAAGTGCCTTGGTAAAGTGTTTTGTCAGGGAACTTAATAGGATGTGTGGAGCTATCAACTTTGAACAGCTGATCATAATTCATTAGCTTTTTCACTGGGGAAATAAGAAAAGCATTAATTTTCCATGCCTTGAGACTTTGCTAGCGATGGTACGAAAAGGATTTTCCCACCTGCTTTAAGATAAGCATGTTACATGAGGAAGCCAAAGAGTACTGCCAGAAATATGGCCCAAATATAGACAGCCATTTCTTTTAGCAGCCACTAAAAAGATCAGCTTGATTACCAGTAAGATCCAGTCATATAATGAAGACATTTGTGTATATTCCAATATAATCATGACAAGCCTAACAAATCAATATGAGCTGCAATAATTCCAGTGACTTAACGTTTGTATAAATTGTTAAGAAACGAACACCAAGTGTCAATGTATTAAAGAAGGAAATGAAGTGGCCCTGCCTCCACGAGAGGACTTACTGCCACTTACTATGAGATCTTAGTCAAGGACTTCAGCTCTCTGGACCTCATTTTCATCAATAATGTGAGGATCATTCAGAAAGCCCTTGTCAAACAACTACAAAGCACTTGGTTCTATTCTAGTTAGCATTATAGGGTGTTACAGAAGCATGCGACAGAGCCCACACTTCTCCAAGACTTTAGGATAATCTATGTTCTTACTCCAGGAAATGAAAACATTGGCTACTGATCAAGCTAGTTTTTCACGATTTTTAATGGACCTCCGAAGCTATGCCTAGTATAGTGAAGAAATCTGTGTTTATTCCTCTCATTTTTGTGAAGAAGCTAAGGACTCTCAGTTCAGTGGTTACACTGCCACAGGAAAACCCATGAGAATATTCTAGGAATGCAGGATAACAGCTTCATGGATTAACCTATGTATCATTACCATCTTTCCATTTTCAATGATTATTAGGAATAGCCTCTGGACTCGGGCTATTTATGCATGAATATTCCAACTCTGTTGCTTACCGCTGATCTCGGGCAAGTGTGCCTCGATTGTCTCATCTTTAAGATGAAAATCATAGGGTGCCTGGGTGTGTCAGTCGGTTAAGTGTCCAACTTCGGCTCAGGTCATGATCCTGCACCTCGTGAGTTCAAGCCCCGTGTCAGGCTCTTAGCTGTCAGTACAGAGCCTGGAGCCTGCTTTGGATTCTGTGTTTCCTGTGTCTCCCTCTCTCTCTGCGCCTCCCCTGCCTGTGCTCAAAAATGAATAAACATTAAAAAAAATGTTTTCGTGAAAATCATGAACACACTGTTGTGAGAATTACATAATACCTGGGAAACAATTAAGAAGCATGGCTGATAGATTTGTAGCTATTATTATTAAAATTAACCTCTCCACACAGATCACTTAGACGCAGGGTCCAGCAGGTGCCAAAACTGCTGCAGGCACTCCTGGGTTTGTCTGTGCTGAAATGATCTAAGCACAGATTAAATATTCCACTTACAATTTATCACTGATGCCACGCCACTAATATATATATATTTCTGATGCGAGACAAAATGGAGAACAGAGGCACTGTTATACACAACTAGGTGTTTTATAATATACTATTACAGAGATATTTGTATGTTTGTGTGTGTCGTTAGGCAAAAACAAATGGCATACATACCGAAACCAAATACTAGTGCGCACCTCTCCACAAAATGCAGCAGTCCTATCCTTCAACACTTAATAGCAATAACTTACAAAAGCAATGACAAAATATCAAAACACTTGATTAAAGCAATAGCATTGATCTAAAATCTATATTTTTAAGGAGAAAGAAGTGCTAGTCCAGGAAGAAAAAGAAACAAGGTTGCTATGTGGATTTTTTTAAGTGGTTATCTGAAGCACTGAATTCCACTTAACACTTCAGTTCGTTTTATCTTCTCATTGAACTTGTCCAGAGAGCAGAAAGGAGTTCTACGGCTCCTATACTTTGACATGTTACTTCCTTTTAATACATTACCATTCAGAAACTTAATCCTTCACTTCTAAAGGAGAAACCTGTCTTATGATCAATGTCCTGAAGATTTGTACACTTGTTTTCTATTAATTTCCAAGAACTATTTCCAATGCATAAGTAGTTGAATACATAAAGGATGTTAATTTTATGCCCATCATAAATCACTTCAACACACTTCATTCCTTTCTCCTCCAGATTTTAGAATAGAACTTATGTCATGCTTAAGATCTTTATTTCTGTGTACAACTGCCATGCTAACCCAGCAGCTGTAAGTCATGACAAAATGTCACAATATTTCCAGTGAGATCTTCCACGGAAGGGATTGCATAGACAGACAAAATCTAAATTTGCCATCTTCCATGTGATACACCTGGGGCTTTACAATCTCCTTTCGCATATGCAAATCTCTGGAAAAGCACCTTTAACTTTTTTATGGGTTTAACTTAGGTTAGCTCAGTTAACCTAACTCTGTCTCTCAGACTCAAAGACAGAAGTTTTTCTTAAGGCACCTAGTAACGTTTTATCGAACTCATATCCTGTAGAACACATCTGGAGAAGGAGCAGTGACAAACACAGAGCAACACCTCACACAGCTAGCAGAGCTCGTCTATAAAGAACAAGGAGGCCACTTGTGGGGGATGAGCACTGGGTGTTATAAGGAAACCAACCTGACAATAAACTATGAAAGAAGAAAGAAAGCAAGCATAGACAAAACATAGACTTGGAAGTCCAAACAGCCCTCCAAAGTGAATATGAGAAGCACAAAGCAAAGGAACTGGGGTCTAGAAATGAGCTTCCCTCAGCTCTTCAGCCACACAACTATCTTCAAATGAAGGCTACAACTCAGAAGTTGAGGCCCACTGTCTCCCGGTGGTGTGCAGAGAGGAGAGCAAACAGCAGCATGTAGACAATCACAGTGAGAATGTTTGTACACAAGAAAAACAGCCCTATACATGCCAGTAGACTTTGAGGGTATTTCACTGTACCAAAGGGCAAAAGAATTTGTATTTGTAATGTTAACACTGACTATTCCAGAAGGCATGTCCAATGTGTCACTCTCAAGTAGATGAAGTAATGTGAAATATCCTTTGGAACAATTTCTATGGAAAATCAAAATTTAGAAGTTTTTGGTATTAAAGAAATTCACCTTTCTAGGACAGCTTAATCACAAGTGATGGGGGAAAGTTCTTAAAAATTGGTATGGTGATTATGTGACCTTGAGAAAACAAACTGTGGGAATCATACTAAATATGTTTAGATTTAGACCTAAATATAATTAGATTAAAATGTACAGTTTAATAATAAATGACTTAGAGAAAACTCTGCACCTGTCCACAGATGCTAACCATAAAAATGATTTGGCTTCTAGTGTTATTAAACTAATGTACGCTAAATAAAATGGTTTCCCCAAGAAGAAGCAGCTTGCCCCTCTCCTCACTTCCGTTTAAGGATACACTTGCCAGATTCAACATACAAAAATACGTGATGCCCAGTTAAACTTGAATCTTTCTGGGGCGCCTGAGTGGCTCAGTCGGTTGTGTGTCCGACTTCAGCTCAGGTCATGATCTCACGGTTCGTGGTTCAAGCCCCGCATCGGGCTCTGTGCTGACAGCTAGTTCAGAGCCTGGAGCCTGCTTCAGATTCTGTGTCTCCCTCTCTCTCTCTGACCCTCTCCAGCTCACGCTGTCTCTATCTCTCTCTCAAAAATAAATAAAATATTTTAAAAAAATAAAATAAACTTGAATCTTTCTGAAATTCTTTGAAAGCTAAATTTAACAAGTGTCATGGGTTTTTTTTTATCTCACAACTCTACTCTAGATATAAAATATACTATTAGAACTTAAAAAAAAAAAGCTAAAGGGAAGGGAGTCTCCAAATTCATAGGGCACCTTGGGGAAAATGGACAATTAAGTAGTCAAACATTTTAACATAGGACTAGGGGAAATTGACTCTAAAATTCCTAACCCCTGGTCACTGGCTAAGTCTCAGGGGGAAAACAAAGAACAAAACATGAATCTTTGCCAAAGACCCAGCAATGGCCAGCTGTAGTCCTAGAGAAATTACTACCACAGCTTCAATTTCCATTCACAACTACCTTAAGAAAGGGTGTTCAGTTAGGAAAATCACTAGGGGTACAGGTGGGGATAAGGTGCTGCTTCCTTCATTACAAATACATACCCTTGTGCTTTGAGAACCTGGATGCATAAAGGGCTTACTCTATCCACATAGATGTGTGGTTGGGTAGAAACAGCTGATGATCTTGTGAGTCTGGATACAGTCTAGTAATTGAGCTCACATAGCTAGAAAAAACAAAGCCACAGCATCTAGGGTCTGGGTGGAAACAAATGACCACAATGTATCCCTGTGACATCCTGGAAACCAAGATTCATGCCTAAACCCAGGCATTTAAACAGAATAGTGTTCCCAGGCAAGTTACCTCTTGTGCCTCAGTGTCCTCATCTGTGAAATGGGTTTTAATAATGGCACTTAAGCTCGTAAAGTTTTCATGAAGATTTTAATATAAAACAGCACCTGTCCATAATAGGTCTATAATAAATGTCATTCATTTTCACAATAAGGTTTTACTCCTATTGTCTTATGGTCTTCCTCTCTTTTTATCTTGGGGCTTTCCCAGAAAAGAAGGCAGACTGTTCAAAGCAGTCTTTCTTAGAGCAACAAAGTCATCTGCCATACTGTTCTCACTGAAATGGTTTCTATTCTCATGGCCTGAGGTATTTAGTAGCTTCAGAAGAATATTCACCATGATTTAGGTTTTCAAACATTTAAAAAAAAAACCTTAGAGATTTATATCATTCAGTGCCCTGACTAAATGGAGACTGGGAATCTCCTTCAAATGGTGTTGGTTTGAAAACTGGGCCCCGTAGTCACAGAGGACAAGGAGGAACAGGAGAGGCACACCTCTACAGATTGGGAGGTGACAATCTGAATAAGCAAGGAAACTTACCTATCAGGCTTGTCTTGGGTGGTCAGGAAACAAGCAGACCACTGCACCTGCCTGTCAAAATCTTAGTTTATATAGAGGCCCTAACTGGACTCAGTCAGATGGTCTGATCAGATGATACTGTACAGATGGCCTCAACAGCACATTACTCTCCCAAAACTGGGTCCTTGGAATGGCTCCCATTGTATGAACAATTGGCAAAACGTACCTTCCAAGGATAAGGCACGGGGGAAGGGGGAGGAGGAACTTCCAACTGCTTCTGTTAAGCTCTAGGGTCAACCACTGGTCATCTCCTTTTGATGACCTCCAAAAAGTCAGAACAACCTCATAGCTCAGAAGGACTTGCCTTTCTTTGCAAGGAACCTATTCCTCCTTAATATTTAGTTGACACCCATTTGGGCTGAAGAAAGCCCTCCTTTACCTGTGGTTTTGCTTTGTGTGGTTTCAGTTTTCTGTTGTCAACCATGGTCCAGAAGCATAGGTTCCTCCTTTTGATGAATCATCAGAAGGTCAATAGTATCCTAAAGTTATGTCATACTGCCTGCGTCATTCATCCTACTTCTTATCACGTGGGCATTTTATCATCTTACCTCATCACAAAATAAGGGTGAACACAGCAGAGTAAGGTAGAGACAGAAAGACCACACTCACATGGCTTTTATTACAATCTATTGTTACAGATTTTCAATTTTAGTATCAGTTATTGTTCATCTCTCACTGTGCCTAATTATAAATTAAACTCTGTCATAGGTGTATATGCATAGGGAAAGGCATAGTATACATGGGGATCAGTACTATCCACAGTTTCAGGCATCCAGTAGGGGTCTTGGAAGGTATCCCCTGCAGGTAAGGGGGGACTACGGTATTGTGACCTTTATTCATTTCCTAGTCCTGAAAAGCCTTTCGTTAAACATTGCCTGACAGTTTTTGAAAACTGATTAGGAATAGCTGAAGAGTTAATGGGGATCCCAGTATCCTTTCCCCCCTTTCTATATTCTCATTATTCTAGTCATAGTTCCAAAATTGAGATTTCAGCATCGGAGCACCTCTTTGAGGCAGAAGGTCAAGCCCTCTCCCATGCTATTTCCAGCACTTCATTATTCATTTGGATTGGCAGTTCTCTTAATTAACACCTTGTCCTATTTACTGCAAAGTTCAGAGTTGGGAGCTAATGCCAAGAACACATTGTCTTCTATGTAAAGTTGCCACATTCAAAATAGAAATGATTTTATCTAAGAAGTCAGCCCAATAATGTGTCAAAATGCACTGGAAAGCTACATTTTCCAATTATTAATTATTGATCATCCATATTATACTAGGCAGAATGAGTTTATTATTTCTCACTGCTAGGAACTGACATAGGGAAAGAGGCAAGTAAACTAATACAGATTCTTTGTTGTTAAAATGAGAGGCTATAAAGGTAAGGTGGATGCTAGCATTGTATATAATTATAAGCTACTTAAATATTCAGTATGCATGAAAACAGAAAGAGACTGCACATTTAACATAGTCTTCTAGTATAAAAGATACAAAAGAGTACTTATAATATTTATATATAATGCTTTTCTTGTGCCACTAATATGATAAAATCTGAAAAGCACATTATTTGAAAGAGATACAAATAGCAGCCAAGGAGGAAACAATTGGAGAAGAATTTTCTTTACTGTTGGTTTCTGCTCAAGGGATATTCACGCTTTAACAGAGACCCTTTAACTCTACATGATGCATGTCTCACAGGCATTAAGATATTAGCCGCTGTCTGATCCTCCTAATAAGCTTGACTGATTGGTGGAGGTCAGAGCAGCATCAGGAGTCTGGCAAGGTTACTTGCAGACTGACATTTTATTGTTTTGTTTATCACTTATTAATTATAGCAAACTATCATGTCAGAGTGATCTATTTCAAGAAAGTGGAACCACCATTAGTGTACTTTGCCTGTACCCATGACTTTTGCTTTCTTTTGGATTGTTTTTTATTTACCCATATCTAACACAATAGATTTTTCAGATCCAGTGACAAGAGTGTAGCATTTGGGGCTATTTTTAAATTTCACAATAAAGGTATTTCTGGTTTGCAAAAAATATATTGGTAACATTGAGTCAAGTATAGAGTTGTAGAATCATTATACTGTATACTTGACACTAATGTTAATTGGTATAATGTTAATTATTCTTCAATTAAAAAATACCAATGGCTTTGTAAACATTTAGGGTTCCATATTTAAAGGGTTTAATACAATTAAATTTGAGGGGAAAAATCTGATGAAAGTTTTATAGAATGACTTTTGCTTAGTTCCATTCACTAGAATAGAAGTTTTCTTATAAAGAATTCAAAGCACAACATGTTTACAAACCTTGAAATAGATGAGAACGTTGTCTTCATCCTTTCTCAGAAGCAAGGAAAAGTCTTTTATAATTAAGTCATCTTACTGATTCATGATTTAACTAATCAGAAAGTGATTTTTACTTGACATAGTTGTCAAGAATCCTCCTTACCTGAAAAAAGGGACCAAATCAACTATGCTTTACTTCACTGATGAGAATAAAAATACCCAACACTATATAATGATTGAAAAATTACCCTGAATTTTAAGTTAGCTCTTAGAAATTATTGGTAATGTTTTATATGATGACAGATATTTCTGATTCCTTGTACAAGAATGAAATACAGACAATAGCCAGAACACATATAAGACAGAACTTTGACCCGCAACCTGTAGTGCACCACAATCTCTGCAGCAATCAGCCCAAAAAGTCACAACTTGATCAATAACTGACAGCTTCCCTAATTTTTGTCCCTATTTCCAACTCAGGAACAATGGGATAAAGCCAAATATGCTCTTGCAACCAATCTCATAGGGTATCTTACTTCTA
This sequence comes from Hyaena hyaena, assembly GCF_003009895.1. NCBI lineage: Eukaryota > Metazoa > Chordata > Mammalia > Carnivora > Hyaenidae > Hyaena > Hyaena hyaena. Next base: position 118,252 of record NW_024081340.1, read on the forward strand.
GTTAGCTGGCCTTCAGCTTCCCCATGCCAAAAGCCTCCAAACAGGGCATACATGAAACTTTCCCTTTTTCCCCACTATACAGATTTCCCACTTCTCTACCTGCCTTTGGGTTTTTGTCAAAATAAATGGTGGTGGTTGACTCTTTTGCTATATAGTAAGCTCTGAATAAAGAGCCCTTACCTGTTCTCATTTGAATGGTCTCCATCTATTTCCACACTTGGGAGTAGGCTACATTTTCCCAAGCCATATTATCAAAATTTGTGACTCTTTTTATCAATGTATCTTATTTTGACTCTTTGGATGGTCTCCATAAGTCAATAGAATCTTCCTTAAAAAATTGCCAAATATTAGAGTGATTTTCACCCAAAAGTAACTATTATTTTAAAAAATAACAATAATACCCCTAGTTTGCTGGGCGTGATATATTCAATAACATTCTAAAATACAGCTGAAGAATTTTATAATTCTTGGGGTGATTTTCACCCCAAAATAGCTATTATTTAAAAAACATAATACCACTACTTTGCTGTTAGATTCAATAACATTCTAAAATACAGCTGAAGAATTTTATAACTTCCATCTAAAATGAAGAATGGGACTAAAAATAATCTCTCTAGAGAAGTTTTTCAATAGAATCAAAAGTGGAAAGACATGTTCTGGACAATGAGGTTTTTGTGAGTTTCACAGCTTTTTAAGCCATGAACAGAGATGGATGTTAAGTCTAGATTCGAACCATATAGAAATGCATAGACTAAAAACAGTTCAGGCAAAATCTTTAATGAGAGATAGATCTACCTTATATGCACAATAGCTTTGGGATTTGTTTGGTAATTACTGTTATGCTGAGCAATTGCTACAGAAAAGCCACAGTTACATGGCACATCTATATCCATACTGCACCTAAAATTAAGGACATAAAACTAACATTAAGGGAAAAGAAGCCTACCAGGGCTGCAAAGGTCAAAGTTGAAGCCATCTATCTGCATTAGAAGCTCTATATTTCTACCTGGTTCTGTATTTAAATTAACCACAAAGTATGTCAGTACAGAATCGTGGAATTTAAGAATATATCTAATTCCTTTCTTATCCATTCCTGCTGTGAACATGTCTCTTCAATCTCCTGGGAACACCAGTGCTCTCTTCAAAACACATTACAAAATAGGCTTCATTGGCATCAAGAATACCATATGTTCTACAGTTGCTTTCTAATTTAATTGTTATTAACTTATTTTTTAATTTAAAATACTTTAGTTTCATATATGCTAAGTATTTGGTTTTATTTGCAGAAAATCAACTGCTTTAAAATATATTCAGTACTATAATCAACAATTACTCAAGTACTATCGACAAATTTCAAATTTGTAGTTATTTCTTTCTTAAGAAAGACCCAGAAATGCACAGCTAATCTCATCTGCTCAGGGGAAACATTTGTAGGAAGCATTAACATTAATTCCCTGAAAATTCATAGCACAATTATACTATGGACCATTTGGCCCACCATTATAATGGGACTCATAGTGAAGGTCATTTCGGAGCTATGAAATGTTTAAGAGAAGTACAAATCTCTGTTAATTTAATTCCAACCCATTTTTTTATGTGCTACCATCCCCATTTTCCAGTGTTTCCTTTCTCCCTCCTAAAAGGTTTTACTTGAAGAAGAAAACTATGAGTCAGTAGAGTGTTATAGTTACAAGTCTCAGACATATGTTTGACTTTTTGTTTCCTAGTCTTATTTAAAATAGGCAAAATAAAATAAAATGTTTTACATATAATTCATTTAGCTTTTCTTAGTTAAATTCTGAGGAGTCCAATGGTTAAGTGTGGCTAAAAGCAAACAAAACCATCTTGCATCACAGTGAATTCTCAGAAGACTGTGTGTTAAATTTGTTTGTATTATCTGCTTTGCACCCTTTCTCTAAAAGCTTCTGGAAATGATTTTCCACTAAAATAAGGGTGTTGCCCCCAAAAAAGAAAAGACATGGAATACAAGTAACAGGAGACCCAACACAAGAAAAGAGGCAAAGCAAAATTTCAGGATGACATCTATGACATGAGTGTAGACAGAATCCTGAAACTTCTCTGAAGAGAAAATGGATAGAATATCTGAGGCAACTAAACATCTAGAGGTAGGATTTTGACCAGAGGTCAGCAAACTACAGCCTGTACGTCAAATCTACAAGAGCAGAGTTGAGTAGTTGTAACAGAGACTACAAAGTCTAAAGGACTAAAAGCCTAAATGATTTATAGTTTTTTATGGAAAAAGTTTGCCAAAGAAGTTTGAGGTTAAATAAGTGCTTTAAGAAACAAAGGAGAATAAGATAAGTAATGATAACTGACTCCAGTGAAAACAAATAGCTGTGTAGGAAAGGAAAAAAAAATAGTAGCTTACTACACAGCTCAGCTGTGGATTGCATTTTATAATTATAAAAGAAGATTCATCTAAGCACAGTTATAACATTTAGGAAGGCTGGTGAGGGCTCAGGGAGAAAACAGAGCCCAATTCCTGTCATACGTAAGGGTATGATAGATAATAGCTAAAACTGAAAAATCAAGAGTAACAATTAAAAGCATGTTGTTTAGACACAAGACACATCAAGAGAGTCAGCTGAAGGAAATAAAAGTGGTTGTATCTGGGGAAGAGGAAAACAAAAGGAGTTAACAAACTCCTGTCTTGGTAACAAACTTTGTACAACTCTTTGACTCTTAAATTATGCCAATATACAATTTTTAAAAAATAATGTTAAAACAAAAAACCAAAATAATTTGGGACTGGCATAATATGAAAACCACTCATAAAACAGCAGTCATTTCAGAAAGTGTCCAGCCTTGAACAATGTGCTAGCCATGTGCATTAAATTCTCCCATTAATCCTCAGTAAGAACAATTATCCCAAATGGCTGATTCACATGATCTTTGCATCCTAATTAAAAACATTTGTTGTTATACAATAATGGTTAAGTTTCACTGATTCCTTGGGACTTTCAATGTGATAGATATTCTGAGAATTATTTTCCCAAGAAGTGTCAGATACTGCCAAAAGTTATTTATTTGTATTGACACTATAAGCTCATGTTTCTGTTTAACGTCTCTGCCCATAAAGGGGAGGGGGGGGGATTGAAAAGACACATATCCTAAAATTATTGAGGTTATAGATAAATAGGAATTTTTTGCTTCTAGATAACAAGAAATTTTAAAATACTATATAAAAACAATATATACATTATAGACCAAGAAAAGAAAATACTTGCTGGAGCTATTCTCAGTCTTTTCTGACATTTAACAGATTCATACAATTAGACACAACTAGACTAAATGGCAAGCTATAACCAAAGCTTTCTTGTTTCCTTAAAAATACTTCCCAATTTAGAATACTTTTTCCAATAATCATTCCAGTTATTTGTCTTATACTTAGTGCTTTTAATTAATGGTTTGATAATGAAATAATATGTAGGCTACTAAGGCTGCCTTCAAGGAAAAGGAAAGGCATTCCTATCTATGATCATGGATATTGCACAAAATTGAGCTTCTCTTTTGTTTGTGCCTAATTCAAAATGCCACTGCATTTCATGTTCCCTAATTCTTCGAGCAATAATCTGTCCTTTTCATATTACATCTAAGACTTGATTCATCAACTATGAGATCATTACTATTTGAGTGCTGGCATTCTAGAATGTAAGAGTGATAGAATACAATGAGGCTTGTGTTGAGAAACTTTTACAAGCACCAAGGAATGCATATAATATGAAAGAAGAGATGAGTTCATGCATAAAATGTATTAGTGTGAACTGAGGTATTGAAAATTGGTATGCCTTGATGTCAAATAAAGATCTTTATCTCCTCTGACTCTTTGAATCTAAGGGCTGCCAGACTGAATGATGTGGTTACAGTCATCTGAAGTTTAATTTTTCTAATTTTTAATACCTTTTGTCCAAAGCAACTACTGTAATCAAAAGAAAACACAGAAGAATCAGCCAGTGCTTTTTAAAGATATACTTAGTATTGTTTTCAGTGGATTTTTAAACTGTGCCTACATAATATCAGAACATCAGGATGAGAATTGAATTCAGCCAACCAGAAATTTCTTACTACATTATGCCAAAAATACAAATGGAGGATAACAAAATATAAATCCTAAAGCTTCACAGAAAACTTTTATGTTTTATTTCTTGTTGTCCCTACCCTTTCTGCCTCACTAGATCCCCAGTTAATACCACTCCACTGAATCTTTTTACTTGGAACCTTCTCTTTCTTTGGGAATTCGAAGTTTCTGCGTGAGAGATTGCATTCCCATTTATCCTTGAGAAGTTTGGCAAAATTCTTACTCTGCCTCATTTGTTTCTTCTTTTCAATCTATCATTCTACTTCCCAAGATTTGTTTCACTGTTGAAGTATCTCTTCATATCTTCCCTGCCATCTTCCCAGTAAAAGTCCACACCATTTTCCTCCTCTGACTGTCGATAAGAAAGGAAAACCACTTAAAGTAATGTAATAATTGAAACCAGCCAGCACTGTTCTTTCAAGCAGAAAGGTTTTATGGTTCAATACATGAGTCACCTAACTTGCACCTGATTTTGGAATTCTTTGGAATTCTTATAATTCTTACAATTCTTATAATTTTAGCTATTTCAACAGAATCATCTAATGTTTTAATTTCAAGATTTCCTTTTCTTACAAGGCTGTCTCTGTTTTCTTCCTTTTAGCTCTTTTATTTAGCTTTTAATCTATTGCCTAATTTTGTTTGTTTGTCTAATCAGTCAATCTCCACCTCCTGTGTGGTCCTTGGTTCCTGAGTGCTCATCAAAATCTTTTATTCATTAAAGTGAATTATTTACTCAACAAATTTTTATTGATGTCTCTCTTCGAGTGCAGTGAGGAACTTTTCTTTTTAATCACACACAGCTCTGAAGATCTCATAGTATAGTAACAATAAACCTTACACACATAAGACTGAAATTTTATATATACATATATGTGTATATATGTATACATATATGTATATATATGCATATATATGTATATATACACATACATATATATGCATATATATATATATATATGAACTGTAAGAGAGGTACAGACAATGTGAATTCTGAGATAAAATGGATTACTGGAATGAGAAGAAGTTTGGGGCATAGAATGAAACATTTTGCATGGAAAAAGTGAAGAGGGATAGGATTTGAAAAGTCAGGATATGTGCAGGTTGGAGGTGAATGGATGCACAGAAGAAAGAGGACAGATATTCCAGGCACAGGAAACAATATGAGTCTTATCAGGCATAGAAATCTGATATGATATATTTAGGCTTGATTGGAGTTCAGTTTGAAGGAAAGGAAGAGCAGTAAAAACAAGAGTAGCACTTCCATTTCATTCCAGTTCTCTTGGGTTTAAAGAGTTTATTCGATATTGGATCCACATAAGAATCACAGACTTTTGTTGGGTGAAATAAAAACTAGTAAGAACTAGTATTTGGCTAGTGCTTTAGGATGTCTTTGTCATCCAAATGATGGTAATCAGGAAATGATTTAATAGCAATGCTTACTTTGAGAGTTTGCTGGATATGTTCAATGATGCTACTCAAGCAAGAGCCAGAGCTCTTCAAATGAGAGACCCATTTTAGGATTTTTCAGTTGATTCCAAATAGGGAGAGATTCTTCATACTTAAAGGCCTTCCTAGCCTCTTCTATCAGTTTACTTAATTCAAACGTTTCTATGAAGCAGTGATGTTGGTACTAACATGTAAAATATGACTAAGTACTAAGTGAAGGAGTCATGTGTGGGGACATGTGTTCCAGGCAAAAAGCACAGAATGAATAAAGGCTTAACAGTGGGTGGGAGAATGTCACGTTCAAGGAACTGTAAGTCTACAGCTGACACAGAGAAAGCAAGGGCAGTGTGTACCAAGATAAAATAAGAGATCTCAGGCTTCTGATCAATATCTGAAGATCTGTCAGAAGCCATAGAAGAGTTCCAAGTAGGAGGATGACATCAGCAGAGAAGGTATTTTGAAGCACAGAGCAGAGCAGGCAAGTTCGGAGCTATAACAGTATTTAGCAGAGACAAGTTTACTTAGACTAGGGTGTTTGTGATGGTAGGGATGAACAAAGGTAGATGTATTCAAGAAATACTTAAAACATGAAACTAACATGACTCAGAAGTTGATACAATAAGGGTAATGAAGGAGAGGATTTATCAATTAATAAATAATGCATGTTTCAAGGTTTTAGAATCGGATAAGTGGTAGAATCATTCATAGAATTATGGAATAATTAAAGAACATCAGGTTTGTAAGGGAAGGTAAGTTTATTCTTGGATAGGATAAGGTTAAAGCATCCTTTATCAACATCAGAATGAGTTGGATATATGGCAGAGACAAAAGAGAGAATAACTGAAGCCATGGGCATGAATGGAACACTTAGAGAAAGAGTGTGAAATGGTAATGACCCGGAAGCACCTGGCCAAGCCTGAAGGACTCTTGTATTTCACATCTGGTTAGGATGACAACCAGAAAAGTATGACATTACAGAATCAATCAAAAAGAATGCTTTGGTCACTGGTAAAAATTTCTCATGAGAGTACTGCAGTTGACATAGTGTGCCATTCAGATCACTCTTTCAGGAAGGAGGCACTCCTTATGAATAGCCAGCACACATAACCCAATGATTGGCTAATGCTAGGGAACAAACGACTAACACACTTTCTTCAGTTAAGAACAACTTAAGAGTTTGCACTGGATCAGTTTAGACTTCTAGTACAATCCCATCACTTTTCAACCTCTTCCTTTTTCCAATTTTTGTTCCTTCATCCCCTTAAAGATGTTGCTGGTCATGAGAACACAACTCAATAAACTTTTTCCATTCAAATATTAACTCAGAGTCTGTTTCCAACCTAACCTAAAACATTGCTAAGAGTGGTCCTAGAAATTTGATTCAAAAATGAGAACTGTCCAGGAAGTCTCCCTCACTGGGGATAGGTGGAACAATTCATAGCATGCTACAGCTTTAAAGCTGTGGTGAACTGAGAATGGATGCTATGGAAGAGAATGCACTATTGAGTGCAATAGTTCAGGTGTTTGAGAAATTAAAGTAGTCATTATAAGAATTATAGATTTGGAGGGGTGCCTGGGTGGCTCAGTCGGTTGAGCATCCGACTTCAGCTCAGGTCATGATCTCATGGTTCGTGGGTTCAAGCTCTGCGTCGGGCTCTGTGCTGACAGCCAGCTCAGAGCAAGGAGCCTGTTTCAGATTCTGTATTTCCCTCTCTCTGACCCTCCCATGCTCATGCTGACTCTCTAACTCAGAAATAAATTAAAAAAATTTTTAAAAATTAAAAAAAAAAGAATTATAGATTTGGATAGCTATTGCTAGGGGCCGTCAATACACTGAACAATTCACTGAACAATGGAAGTCGGAGGAAGAAAGGCTTAAATCGCTAATTTAAGGCAAAATGGGAATATCTTTGGTACCATATAAATGTCTTTCTGTATGTCGAAAATAGAGTAGAAAATACAGACACAGGACTTAATTATGTGGAGAAACTACAGAGAAAGTTGAATTCTCTAACCCCTCAAGTCTGTTATACCAAGGTCAGGACCAGTTTTGGAAAAGGGTGGGGACCTTAGACTGGAATGAGGAGGTTTGGATACATATACTAGAAAATCTGGAATCCCCAAAGGCCTTGAACCGTGTGGACCTGAAGAACTGGGCCTGTTGTTTCCATTAATGGTTATCAATGCCTCCTTTCTTGAAGATGATGCAACATTTCTGCCTTGAAAGATGTGGCAGTCGGAGTTCCTAGGCAAGTCCAAAATCCACAGGGCAGGCTATCAGGAAGTAAAAACTAGAACCATCAGGAAATAGCTGAAGGTGCAATATAAGGTAGAATTTCTTTTTCTGAGAAGTCTCAGTTGGCTCTTATGGCCTTTCAACTTACTGATTTGGGTCCACACAGATTATGTACACCCTTAAAGTAAACCAATTATACACTTTAATCACAACTACAAAATAGCTCCACAGTAAGACCTTGATTAGAGTTTGCTTGAATATCTGGGAACTATAGCCTAGCCAACTTGACACATAAAATTGACCGTGGCACAAGACAATACGTACGCCCATCAGGATTTAGTCCCACCTCCCCGCTTCCAGGTCAATAACGAAGACTAGTTCAGTATATATTCTCTAAGGAAATTTCTAGGAATTATATACCAACAAAGCTCTAGGACCTAACCAATATGAAGTGGCAAGAATCAGGGAAGTATATATGGGATCCTGGTGGTGTTACATTAAGATGGAAGTGAGAGAATAGGAAATAAACTTGGATAAAGTAGAGTTCATCAATAGTGGCTCAGTCTTTCCCTGTAATACATAATTTTTTTAATAGTATATGGTCAAAGTTAAACCAGGGCTTTAATATTTTTCCCTCAGGCTTTTAATCCTTTTTTATGCTTTCTAAAAATTTTTAATAGTTTATTGTCAAGTTGGTTTCCATATAACACCAGTGATCATCCCCACAAGTGCTCACCTCCGTGCCCATCTCCCCCTACTCTCCTCCACCCCATCTGCCCTCAGTTTGTTCTCGGCATTCAAGAGTCTCTCATGGTTTGCCTCCCTCTCTCTCCTCCACTATTTTTCCCCTTCTTCTCCCCCTGGTCCTCCGTTAAGTGCCTCCTAATCCTCCTATACGTGCAAACATATGATATTTATCCTTCTCTGCCTGACTTATTTCGCTCAGCATAACACCCTCGAGTTCCATCCATGTTGCTACACAGCCAGATTTCATTATTTCTCATTACCATGTGGTATTCCATCATATAAATATACCACATCTTCTTGATCCATTCATCAGTTGATGGACACTTAGGCTCTTTCCATGTTTTGGCTATGGTTGAGAGTGCTGCTATGAACATGGGGGTACATGTGCCCCTATGCATCAGCACTCCTGTATCCCTTGGGTAAATTCCTAGCAGTGCTATTACTGGGGCATAAGGGAGTTCTATTGTTAATTTTTTGAGGAACCTCCATGCTGTTTTCCAGAGGGGCTGCACCAGTTTACATTCTCACCAACAGTGCGGTAGGGTGCCCATTTCTCCACATCCTAGCCAGCATCTCAAGTCCTCTGATTTGCTCATTTTAGCCACTCTGACTGGCATGAGATAGTATCTCAGTGTGGTTTTAATTTGTATCTCCCTGATGAGAAGGGATGCTGAGCATCATTTCATGTGTCTGTTGGCCATCTCGATGTCCTCTTTGGAGAAGTGTCTGTTCATATCTTTTGCCCATTTCTTCACTGGATTGTTTGTTTTTCAGGTGTGGAGCTTGGTGAGTCCCTTATAGATTTTGGATACTAGCCCTTTATCTGATATGGCATTTGCAACTATCTTTTCCCATTCCATCGGTTGCCTATTAGTTTTATTGATTGTTTCCTTTGCCGTGCAGAAGCTTTTAATCTTGATGAGGTCCCAGTAGTTCATTTTTGCTCTTAATTCCCTTGCCTTTGGGGATGTGTCAAGTAAGAAATTGCTGCGGTTGAGGTCAAGGAGGTTGTTTCCTGCTTTCTCCTCTAGGGTTTTGATGGTTTCCTGTCCCATGTTCTTTATCCATTTCGAGTTTATTTTTGTGCATGGTGTGGGAAAATGATCTAGTTTCATTCTTCTGCATGTTGCTGTCCAGTTCTCCCAGCACCATCTGTTAAAGAGGCTGTCTTTTTTCCATTGGATACTCTTTCCCACTTTGTCAAGGATTAGTTGGCTGTACACTTTTGGGTCCAAATCTGAGTTCTCTATTCTATTCCATTGGTCTATGTGTCTGTTTTTGTGCCAATACCATACTGTCTTGATGATGACAGCTTTGTAGTAGAGGCTAAAATCTGGGATGGTGATGCCTCCCATTTTGGTTTTCTTCTTCAATATTACTTTGGCTATTCGGGGTCTTTTGAGGTTCCATACAAATTTTAGGATAGTTTGTTCTACTTTTGAGAAGAATGCTGGTGCAACTTTGATTGGGATTGCATTGAATGTGTAGATTGCTTTGGCTATAATGACATTTTAACTATATTTATTTTTCCAATCCATGAGCATGGAATGTTTTTCCATTTCTTTGTGTCTTCTTCAATTTCCTTCATAAGTTTACTAGAGTTTTCATCATACAGATCTCTTATGTCTTTCGTTAGGTTTATTCCTAGGTATTTTATAGTTTTTTGGTGCAATTGTGAATGGGATCAGTTTCTTGATTTCTCTTTCTGTCGCTTCACTGTTGGTGTATAAAATGTAACTGATTTCTGTACATTGATTTTGTATCCTGCAACTTTGCTGAATTCATGGATCAGCTCTAGTAGGCTTCTGATGGAGTCCTTCGGGTTTTCTATGTAGAGTATCATGTCATCTAAGAAATGTGAGAGTTTGACTAATTATTTGCCAATTGTGATGCCTTTTATTTCCTTTTGTTGTCTGATGGCTGATGCTAAGTCTTCCAGCACTATGTTAAACAACAGTGGTGAGAGTGGACATCCCTGTCGTGTTCCTGATCTCAGGGGGCAAGGTCTCAGTTTTTCCCCGTTGAGGATGATGTTAGCTGAGGGCTTCTCATAGATGGCTTTTATGATGTTTAAGCAAGTTCCTTCTATCCCGACTTTCTCGAGGGTTTTTATTAAGAAGGGATCCTGTATTTTTTCAAATGCTTTTTCTGCATCTATCGACAGGATCATATGGTTTTTATCTTTTCTTTTGTTGATGTGATGCACTCTGTGATACATAATTTAACATGCTGACAAATATCCCAAGAGATCATGCTAAAAGCGTAAAGTAGTAATGCCAGCATTTCCACAGAGGCCGACAGTAGAAGGAAACAAGAGGCTCAGAAAAGTAGTCATGCTAGAATGTTTCTATTATTTAAACCAAAAAACCCATCAGTTGACAATAGTCCATGAAAGAGGCCCAGAGGACAGTTGATTTAACAAAAACAATAGTGAGCATATTGGTGAGAGATCCTGGGATGACCAAGAAGTTCAGTGATGACCATCCTGTGGAACCCAGGGCTGAAAGTACAAGATATTGTTATAAAAACTGATGATAATAGGACTCCAAAATAACATAACCTAATTGTCAGAGACTGACCATCAAAACTAGACATAATTATTAGAATAAATGAAAAGGTAGAGAATCGTCCAGAGGGTCTTGACCAGCATAGAGTTATGGAGATATTTAATAGAATGTGATGTTCTAGGGGAAAGATAAATGGAAAGCCAGCAAAAAAAACTGCTAAGAAATCAAATGTGCTAATTGAGGGATTTGAGGGCAGATGGCCAAAAAGTTTCCTAATTCCTTACCAGCTTTAAAACCTAAGCCAGATCTTAGGCTTCAAGCTTACTGACTGAAAAAGAGGTTGGCTTCTCATGAGAAAGAAGCCTTTAACACCACAGCAATCATATAAAATGAGTCTTCCTAGTTATTTCTCAAAGGATCTAAGGCCATTTATGTAGTTAACCACACATCAGGGAAAGGTAATAGCCAAATCTTTCAAGAATTTTGCTAAGAGTCTAAATTGATGTTGATATCCAGGGACCTGAAGTATTATCTTGACTCCATATTAGAGTGAGTGTACATATGAGCTACCAATAAATGAAGTCTTGCCCTAGGTATGGATTAGAGTAATAAGTCCACTCTGTCCATGATCATTTCCCCAGTATCTGAATGTACAATTAAAGTGGACATAATTGGCAGTTGCCCACTGACTTCTTGACTTGTGGAGTAAGAATTCTAAGAGTCACCAAGAACATGTGGAAACCCCTGAAATTGATGTCCTCTCCCAGGACAAGCTCATTACTCAACAGCAATATCACAGTGGGGAATGACAGAGATAATGCCACAGCTTAAGATTCTTGTTTCAATTCTTATTGAAAGATGTAGAGTCGTATTTCTAATCTACCCCAGTAATTTTGAAATACGTCTCTCAACTCTAAACCTACCCATCTGTATTTGCCTTATGATGTTGGAGTTGATCCTTCACAAACCACAATTTGAGTTTGCCATCTGACACTATTCCAGCGAGTAGAGGAGCTAGAGAACTTGCAAGACTATTTGCTTCCCATGGGCTTTCTCTCTCAAATGTCAGTACCCACCAGAGAGCCATGGAAGTAACACTAAAAAAAAATTTTTTTTTCTTTTGCCTAAGAAAAATCTCACTTACCCTACTGCTGAATGTTTAATCCAACCACAACAGAAATCAACACTGAGCCCTATACAGCACCATCCTCTAACATGATGGCAAGTTACTTTTTTTTTTTTTTTACAAATAGTCAAATAGTTTATTGTCAAATTAGTTTCCACATAACACCCAGTGCCCATCCCCCCTCCCCCCCCCACATCCATCAGTCCTCAGTTTTTGTCAGCATTCAAGAGTCTCTCATGGTTTAGACTCTTGAATGCTGACAAAAACTAAGGAATGATGGATGTGGGGGGGAGGGGGGGATGGGCATGGAGGAGGGCACTTGTGGGGATGAGCACTGAGTGTTATGTGGAAACTAATTTGACAATAAACTATTTGTAAGAAAATAAAATAAAAATAAAAAAATAAATATGACATTTCTCAACATGAAAAAAAAAAACAAAAAACTATACCAGTATTTTCTTTACACATGACTTAGAAGGCATTAGTTTTTCCGATGCCAGATGTGAAGGCACCAGCAAGTATTATGTGTGGAGACTGACAGTGTTTTATAGAACATGACCTGACCTGTGATTAAAGAAGGTTTCTCACATTGCCAAAAAAAAAAAAAAAAGAGTCTCTCATGGTTTGCCTCTCTCCCTTTCCCCCACCATTTCCCCCTTTCTTCTCCCCCTTGTTCCTCAGTTAAGTTCCTCCTAATCCTCCTATACGTGCAAACATATGATATTTGTCCTCTGCCTGACTTATTTCGCCCAGCATAACACCCTCAAGGTCCATCCATGTTGCTACACATGGCCAGATTTCATGGTTTCTCATTTGATGGCAAGTTACTTTGGACTCCATCTACACTGAAAGGAACAGAAAAGACCTTGACTGGACTTTGCACATATTTCATGACCAACCACAATCTAAGAGCTTACAAAGCACGAATCAATCCACTGACAATAAATACCGTATAACATTACTTCAAACCAAGAGATCCACTTTACAGAAAAGATGTGGCAGAGACCATGATATCCACTGATCCTGTATCATGCTATTCCAACCAGAAGTTGTCAGTCTTTTCTGGTGAGAAAGCAGAAGCGTTCTCACTTATCAACTCTCCTAGCAACTCACTTGGGAAATGTACTGCCACAACTTTAGACACTGTAGAAAGAGATGCCCTAATTCATAAAGAGAAAACTCTTCCATGAGAAGACACAGCAGAGTTTACACTTAACTTTGCCGGTCAACTTAGGTCCAATGTATCAAGAGACCAGAAGTAAAGAAAAAAAGGAGTTATCATCTGACAAAGACAACTGACCTTGATCATTAGATGGAAGTATGGCTTCTGTTACACAATATAGACAGGAAAATACAGGTTCAGTACTCAGGTGATCCACTGGGACATCTCTTTGTACTCTCCGGCCCAATTCTGAATGGACAGTGCAAATGGACAAGTGCAGGAACTGTACCATGAGAAGGGCAAGGTGACTTTGATGAGGAAAATGGGTATTAAGAAAAAATGAGATTCAGTTGTGGCCTCATGACTACCTATAATAGCTGGAGCTGTGATTCATCCTATTAACATTTATTTTCTAAGTTTTCTCAAGGAAAGAGACCAATAAGAAGCCTGGAGCAAATGGTCTTCAACATGGTGAACTTACCATAGGAAACAGAAGGATCTGAGCAGCATAAAAATATGGGTCTATACAGATTCCCCTTTCTATGAGAGGAACTCATTTCCCCCAGATAATTGACGTGTTTGTTAGCTATCGGGGCTTAAGGTTGTATTACTCTCTAGGAAATGCTAAAGGGAACCTCCCTGCCCAAGATTTCCCCCATTCCAAAACTGGTTAATGTAGTAAACAACCTACCCCCTCACCTTAATTCAGAGCAGTTCTGAAGGAACTCTCACTAGATGGGCTAAGGGTTCTGGTGCAAATGCATCACTGTTATGCAATCCCTCCCTCTTCCCAGTCCTACCTCTCACATTCCTTTATAGCTATTTCTGGAAGCAGTCTCGAAAAAAACACATATCTAAAACTGTCTCTAAAAGGTTATGTCCAAAAAACCTAATCTAAGATGTAAGATTTTTCCTAATAGCCACAGCTGTCTGCATGGTGGGTGCAGATGCTACATGAGAATACACTGAAGAGTAGGCGGGAGAGAAATAAGTGGATTAAAATTTGGCTACATAAAAGGGGAAAAAATAGAGCAGTAGCTGGAGGAAACATCTCCTCATTTGTAAAATGAGGATTAATAATCATACTCTTTTTCATAGATTTGTTTATCTCTTTGTTATGGATTAGGAGGATAATATCGCTATACCCCATAGGGTATGTTTTCATTCATCATCATTTTGGCAATTAAGAAACTAAGGTACATACACACGCATACTCAAAACTATAGGTATGTTAATAAGTAGAACCAGTATACATACTCAGGCAAATCTGACTATAGTGTCTGTGCAGACTCACCATCCTCTCCTGCTTCTTTGGAAGACAGTAAGGATTGACCCAGTAGCAGTTTACAAGAGTCTGTGTGCACATCTCTTTCCACTCACCATTCCGTGGTGTCATGCTGGTAGCTTAAAATCAGCCATGGTAGAAATATTTACAACACAGATATCAACAAATATTATGAATCAGAATTTTTTCCCAGAAACCTGGTTGTTAAACATTTATCAGAACGTGACTGGATTTGCCTCAAAAGGAGGGACACCTTCTCAACCGTACTGAGAAGGAATAAAGAAGACATGGGTGCAGATTCACAAAAATATGTAGGTTCCATGGTAGGAAACCAACATGGTTTCTATTTCTCTGTGAAGAAGGTGGCAAGGTCATTTATGAAGTGGACAGGTGTTTGTGAGCTCATTATCACTTGCTATAATTTCTGCAACAATAAGGATTCCTTACATGATAGCTATTATAATCATATATATCCTTGACCATTCATAGTCTGACCATAATTATTAGACAGCATGTAATTCTTGTTACAAGATATGAATTTAGTTCTTCTCAGCAATCCTTTTCTTTTACAAGCTCAGAATTAAAGAACTCCAATGACTATTATTAAATAATAAATATATATGACTGATTAGTAGATTTAAGGTTTTAATGCCTAAAATGATACATCATAAACATGAAAACAATTCCTTTGGTATTTTATTAGGGCCTGTTTTCATCCAGGTGTCTGCAAGTTACTTCTTCTCGTATTTTATATCAATGACTCTGGTGTGCTGTGGTGTGGTGTGGTGTGTGTGTGTGTGTGTGTGTGTGTGTGTGAGAGAGAGATTTGTTGTCTTGTATCTCTTTCCTTTTAATAATTAACTTTAAGATCCTTAATATAAAGGAGCTCCTCTTCATTTTATAGTGTGGTAGAAAAGGAAATGGAAAAGAAGGGAAGGGATTAAAAGACTGTAACTCCTACCTGACAAGCCTATTTGAAGGGAACAGAAGCCCCAGGAAAGATTTAAGAGGGAATTAAGATAAAATTTAATCCCTGAGATCTGTGGGACATTGGAAGGAACAAAGAGATACCACAAGCTGACTGAAGAGTGATCTGGGGACTCAGCAGGCAGTAGCTAAGGATGGAGCCTTCCACAGGCTGAGACGGTGTGTCACCTACATAAGCACCTGCTCCAGGTCACCAGCTGTAACATCCACTGGTGTCTGTGACTTTCTCTTTGGACTGAATGATCATATATGTCAGATGACTTTGGGGAGAGAGTAAAAAGAAATTGAACGTTTGCAAATTTGTCATGTCATCTATCATCACTTCGAAAAAGAATTCAGTGTTTAAAAGTTATATGTTAGACACATTTGAGTGAAAAATAATTTTGACTTAAGTATGCCATTTCTCCTAGTTTGAGAGAGCAGCAATTTTTGAGAAAGGAAAATCTCTATGTGGCTGTTAATCTTATAACACTATTGATGCATTCTATAACCTTGTAAGCTAAGATCTTATTTTTTTCATGAAATAATGGCTTAGCATTAGCTTCCTAATTTTAATTCAGGGTAGAATTTAACACCAAGGAGAAGGAATAAGCTTTGTCATCATAAGACTAAATTATCCCTAAGGTCTCTTCCAGCTACAAGTGTAGCACATATCAGAGTGCTTAAAATTCTTCTTTTAGACAGTTCTTTTAGGGAGAAGAGAGATCAGGCTTTAATCATTATAGTAGCTATTTTTATGGTTTGTTAAATAATTAATCTGACTCACAAATAGGACATATTCTGAAAAGTCAGCTTCTATCCCCCTGGTATTACTGCTACATTTTTTTTAACTGTTCACAATACAAAGTTTACAAACATTTGCTGGTGTAATGATGCGATAAAAGCCAGGGAATAGACTTGATGGAAAGAAATGTCAAATATGTAAGTGAAATTAAGAGAGGAGAGAGAACTAAAAGAAAATAATCCTAACAGAGCAATGGTACAAATTTCTACAGATAACTTATGGGTCATGTCATGGGTATTGCTAAACATTTCATCCAGTAATACTTTACATTCAGTTTTTATGCAGTTACTTTTCAATAAAATTGTCTTCATTCATTCAGTAAAGATTTACCAGGCCCCTTCTTTGTGTCAGTCACAAGTATGCTGACCTCTGTGACTGCAGCACACAAATGGGAGAAATGGTCAGATAAAGAGATAATTACAATGCAATGTAACAGCACAGTGTTCCATTTTAGTACATTTCAGCCCCAATCACAATGGCATGAAGTCAAAACACTAGGCTTGGTGTGCACCACAATCTCATCTGGAAATGGAAATAATGACACATACTTGTCCATGACATTTAGCTCAAATGCATAACTCTACATCTTCAATAATAGTAGTAAAAGGCAGTGTATAACTTGAAGTTTAATGTTTCCTAGAATACAGGCAGAAAAGTATGAGGGAAGTGTAATTAACTCGATCTGATGCCCTCATGCAGTCCAGAAGAGTACAGGAGCCATGAGCAGAAAGAATGCTAGTCAAGGGTACACAGGCAAAAGCTAGAGACACTGAAATATGCACAGCTTTTTTTTTATGTTTTATTTATTTCTGAGAGAGAAAAGAGAGAAACAGCGTGAACAGGGGTTGGTCAGAGAGGGAGGGAGACACAGAATTGGAAACAGGGCCCCAGGCTCTGAGCTAGCTGTCAGCACAGAGCCCAATGCAGGGCTCAAACCCACAAACTGTGAGATCACGACCTGAGTCGAAGTCGGATGCTTAACCGACTGAGCCACCCAGGCACCCCATGCACAGCTTTTTTGTGAGGGCAGTTGATTTGTACTGACTGCCTTTCCCCCTTCTTTCCCTCCCTTCTTTGTGTTTTCTTGTCTTTACTATATGAAATGAACTGATCTTATTAAGGGATTGGTAGGATAAACTTGCATTCATCGGCTTTTGCTCAAGATTGGTTCCAGCTAATCGTCCATGTGACCTCTTTAATGAAGTCCCCAGGAGAAGCTCAGTTTGCACAATCTAAGGACTGAATCATCCAGCCCGTAAGGTTTGGCCTCATGGAGTCTAAGACCTAACATTTTTCAGCTAACTTCAGTTAATCAGTTGGTTCACAAAACACACTCAGTCTGTTAATAATCTAGAAATTCAAAACAAGGTACTTTTCTTCAACCTCATTTCCACAGCACCTACAAACCTCTTGCCTGAAGTGCCAGCTACGTCTCCTAGCCTACTTGCACTGCTTCTTTGAACATGCCTCTGCAGCTCCATCTCTTCTTATGTCTTTCCTTCGCATCCTGACAGACCACAGGTATTCCTGCCTCATCATGCTTGTTTAGGAATGAAGCATGACTTAGCAAACCTTCCAGATTCTTCCATGACAAGCTGAAGCCCACCTCATCAGGGTGGGACCTATTACTGCCTTCCATAGTTTATTAGTTAGGGAGAACAGGTTCCTTCTAGTTTCAAGCCCTGACTTGTGCTCTGTATGACCTTGGGAAGGTTCCCAACTAGTTTGTCTCCATTTCCTCATATGTAAAATAGAGATATTTCACTTGCTTCCTGGGGTCATTGTAAGCATTAAATGAGAGAAATCAAGTAAAGTGCCAAAAGTAGTGCCAGCACATACTAAGTGCATGATAACTGCTTCATTTTATTAGTAGAAATAATGATGACAACAGCCATAATTAATCAAGCACTTACTACCTTCCAAATACCACACTATGCATAATGTTGCAAGGCAGATATTACTATGATCAGTTACCTGGTGAAAAAAATAAAGCCCTGAATGGTTAGGAAACTTACGAAAAGCCACAAACTGAGTAAAAGATAGAGCTAAGATTCTAAGGTAGTTCAGCCTAATTCCAAAGCTAGTGCCTTTTGTTTATTTTTAATTTCAGTATATTCCTCTCAGTGGTTAAAGTAAAAGAGGGGAAAATGGTATTTGTAGAAGACTTTATGCAGGCCCTAACTTGGTCCCAATATTTTCCAATTAATTGAGTACTTGTATGTATAATCCAAATGGAAGCTGAGGTTACTCTAATCTTTTGTGAAATAAATAAAAATGGCCAGAACTCTCTATCACACATCATGCCAAAAGAACAGTATGGTCCCAAGATGGTATTTTCTCCTGCACAGCTCTGATCTGGTGTTCCAACACCATGTCTTGACTTTAATTTGTGGCTCTTGCTGAAACTTTCAATGTATTTTTGCCTCTCCATCTTCATCTGTAGTTTCTGCTCCATATCCACCCACACATGGGAGTCCTTGGTTTTCTCCTAAAACATGTACATAAAAAGACTGTACCTCAGATTGGAGAGGTTAAAGGTATTTGAATCATAGAAACACAAACAACTTAATAGTGAATATTCCATTTCCTTGGTTTCAAAAAGCCTTTAGACTTCCTGCCACTGGGAATCTATCACTTTCCCATTTTCTCTCTAAGGCCTAACATCCTGCCATGTGCCTTCCTTGACTCCTTTTCTTTCTCTAAAAACTCCATTAATATCTTTTTTCTCTGAAAGACTCTTTAAAATTTCTGTCCTTTTATTCTCTAAGAGATTTACAGACATAGATTTATCATCTCACTTATACAAATTTTGCCATCATTGACTGCCACTCCAAAAGAGAAGAAGTTGCTCTTGTCCTTTTAGATTTCATATGTCAATGTTTTCCTATTAAATGTCAATATTACACAAACACCTAAGTGTATTGTCAATTCATAATTTTCACTTGTCAGTAAATCTCCACTCAAATCTTAAACTCTTTGAGAAGAAGAGTCTTGTCATACTCCTTATAGTAGTAATATTCATACAGTATATAAAGTCTGGCAGATTATAGATGATAATAAGAGTGTAACATTGACTAATCATTAGATAATACCGAAGTATGTTATAGATTCATAGAAAAAGATTCTTCTTCTCCCTGGAACTCTAGATCAGAAATTTCATCAAACTTGGATGCCACTAGATATGTACTATCAAGAACAAAATAAAGGAAGAGAAAAAGAAAGTAGCAGAGATGGTGGAAAAAAGAACAAGAGTAAGGAGGAGCAGGGGAAGAAAAAGACCGAGCTAGGAGTAGCAGTTCAAACCTGATGGTTTCCTATTCAATGCCCACCACATTCTTCTTCCTTTTTAACAAAAGTCAGTGTGGCATCTGTAGGAATCTGGAGATGTACAGTGAGGTATCTCATAGGAATATGGAGATACTCCAATTGTAATTTCATGGCCTTTGCCAATTAACTATTTAGGCAGCCACTTATGATGTCATTCTATCCAGCAAAATGGGGGCACCACACTAGGGGTGGATCTTAGAGAGTTTCGTCAGACTTTTAAAAAAGGACACATGCGAAGTAGTGTTTAGTTTCTCTGCTCAGTGTTATATTTAGACAATATTTAGACAATATGACCGGACAGGGATTGCCAACTATTCCATGACCAGTAGGGAATCCAACTTGAGGCCATTAGAGTGAAAGATGAAGAGAAAATAGGTTTTCAAGTCCATCACTCAACAACCAAAGTAATCAACCTTTAAACTACTCTATCTCCTAACCTGATTTTTTGAGATAAATATCATTATTTAAGGCAGTTGTATCAAGGTTTCTATTACTAAAGTAATAAAAACGTTAACTGAAACTAGGAGTTTTAAGCAAAACAAAGATACATTCATATCTGTGTTTTTTTTAATAATTTTTAAATGTTTGTTTATTTTGGAGAGACAGAGAGAGATAGAGCATGAGTAGGGGAGGGGCACAGACAGGGTGACACAGAATCCTAAGCAGGCTCTAGTCTCTGAACTGTCAGCACAGAGCCCAACACAGGGCCCAAACTCACAAACCGTGAGATCATGACCTGAGCCAAAGTCTGACACTCAACCAACTGAGCCATCCAATTGCCCCCATATCTGTGTTTTAATGCATTTAAGATGACTGAACTATCTAGAATTCATCTGTTGTAAGAGGTAAGAAGACCAGTTAAAAAACATATCCATTTATTGAAGTAAAATCAATGAAGGTGAACATGAGGTTTCAATGGGAGTGGAAAGAAGGAAATGGCTGCAAGTGGCACTGCTGAAGTACAATCCATGGAGCCCTGACCACTGACTAAACAGAGGAGACAAGGATAAGTTATAATTTCTGAGAATGGAATGCTCAAATAAAGAGGTCAAAAAGAGGAACACTTTCAGGATCAAAAGAAGATTCGTTTTAGACACTGTGAGTGTCTACAACTGGTATGGCATTTGGGTGAGGAAATTCACCTGGCAGCTAGAAATACCAAAATGGCGATTCCAAGAGAAATCAGAACTGATGTTGATGTTCACATAGTGGAAATAGTCGAAGACAAAAGAGTAGGGCTTAAGTAAACATACAGAAAGGGAATAGGGGGTGGGGACAGGAAGAAATGGATATGAGAGGAGGTAGAAGATTTGAGAAACAGATATTTGAGGAGGGAAAACATTACTTAAAGATTCAGTAACAGAGAGAAACTATAATACAAAAATGTAATGGAAGATGAGGGAAGAGAGATTTTCATCCAGGAGAGGAAGGATAAAAGGACAGATGCTCCTGGAAGGTAAAGGAGATCAACCCCATAACAATGGCAGTGGATTCCAGGATTGGGAGGCCATCAGTTCATTAGTGAGGGTAGTTTAAATGAAGTGGTAAGAGTTGAAAAGCAGATTCCAAGGAGTTGAGAAGCAAGGGGTATAGAAACTAAAAATAAAATAAAATAAAATAACTTCTCTTTTGAGAGGTTTGAATTTTAAAAGGGGGAAGATATAAGAATCAAGGTAGATAAGAACTTGATTAAATATAAAGAGCATCTAAATATAAAGAGCATCTAAATATAAAGAGCAAAAGGAAAATAATCAATGGGGTGAAAAAGATGAAAGATAATTCCTGAATACTTTATTCAAAAGTATTTGGAATTTTAAAGGGCCCAAGGTCCTGACCTCTGAAATAATTTACTAAAAAATTACAATATATGCATATATACTTATAACACACACACACACACACACACACACACACACACACACACTTTTAATTACAGAACTGTAGTGAACAGTGCTAAGATCTTTCCAGCTTCTAAGAACTATTGTGGATTCTTAGCCAGTAAGTTTCAGTGTTTCAAAACCTAAGTAATCTCCCACCAACACTGCAAGAGGGTTCCGTTTCCTCCATATCCTCACCAATATTTGTTGTTTCTTGCTTTTTTGATTTTAGTCATTCTGACAGGGGTGAGGGGATATCTCATTCTGCTTTTGATTTGCATTTCCTTGATGATGAGGGATGTTAAGTATTTTTTCATGTGTCTGTTGGCCATCTGTGCATGTCTTCTTTGGAGACATGTCTCTTCATTTCTTCTGCCCAATTTTATTTATTTTTGGAGTGTTGAGTTGTTTATATTCTTTATATATTTTGTATACTAACCCCTTATTGGATATGTCATTTGCAAACAACTTCTCCCATTCGGTAGGCTGCCTTTTACTTTTGTTGAGAGTATAATGCTAAGCAAAAAAATACATAAATAAATAAATCAGAAAGACTATTACCATATGATTTCACTTATATGTGGAATTTAAGAAACAAAACAAATGAGCAAAGGGGAAAAATGAGAGAGAGAGAGAGAGAGAGAAACTAAAAAACAAACTCTTAACTCTTACCCTCTATAAGAATAAACTGATGGTTGCCAGAAGGGATGTGAATAAGGGGATGAGAGAAATAGGTAAAGAGAATTAAGGAGGGCACTTGTCCTGCTGAGCACTAGATGATGTATGGAATTGCTGAATCACTATATTGTACACCTGAAACTAATATAACACTGTATGTTAACAATACTGGGAATTAAAATTTTTAAAAATTAGTTTTCTCAGCACAGCATTCTGTGTTATGGTTTTGTCTACTGCAACCTCCCGATCTGACATTTATATTCTATTACAGAGGATACCAAATGGATAGTTCTCAGTTTTAATAAGGTCTGACAAAAGTGTGCTGAGGCTAGATCCACCACAATGAAACAAAGAAAAGCATACTGGATGTGAACATAAAAGCTTTGCAACAGTTCCAGATGCCATGAATAAAACAGTCAAGTTAACAGAGGGTAATGTGCAGCACACAAGTCAGCATTCTCGCAGACCACTGACATAAAAGACGGGTTTCATAAAGTTCATTGCAGCCTAAGAGGACTGACCACCAATTACATAAATTGTAGCTAGAAGAAAATGTGGCTAAAGGCCAGTTATGACTTCAAGGCATCTAAAGGAAATAGAAGATATTCTTCCTAAGGACAGTTCTAGAAACAACTTTCAAAGAGACTATACCATACACACTTCACATAGCACTGATTCAGCTGAACCCCCATTTCCAAAAATGTATATTCTAAGCTAACAAATGTATGTATGGGATGAAACAAGAGCCCAGAGTGAGATATGGGCACAAAAAAAAAAGAATTAGCATTAGAAAGGACAGATTATTCTTCCTATTTTTCCACATCTGTAAAATTCATAACAATGCAGAAAAGTTTTGACATGAAGAAGAAGTAAACTGAGATAGTAGAAGTTGAGAGCATCTGTTAGACTTGGGATAGGGAGACGAGGAAGATATGAGAAAGGACAGAAAAAGTTTGGAGCAGCATTTGAGAAACGCAATAAAAAGATTTCCAGTTAAAAATAGTGAACTATACACAGGAATTTCCCACCCTAAATCCCAACCAAATGACAATAAAGAAATGAAAAAAGACAACAAACTACAAAAGTAAAGCTAAGTAGAGGATAAAAAGATCAGAGGTTTTTAGGAAAAAAATAGAAAGCTAGAAAGCAAATTGATGGATAATAACTGACTTAAAAATCTTAAGAAAACTGCATAAGCTTGTAATGGTCAAAATAAGAGGCACTGTACTGTTTCATTACAGAAAATCTCAGGAATATGAAATACGTGGTACTTCAGAGGCATGAGATGTGAGATAAGGCTATAAAAAGGGAAGATTTGCTGAAAGTCTTTTTTTGAAGAAGATGAAGAAAGCCTCCACCACTCAGTGCAGCAAAAAGACTCTTCCTTTCAACCCAGCAGGGGTTTCCAGGGTTGGTGGCAGATGGAAGCTTCCAGTTGTCCCAAAGGCAACATAATTCTGGGTCAGCTGGAACAACAATAGCCTTCCCAGGCCAACTCTACAGTGTAGCTCTGGGAGATGTTCCTAAAAATTCAGCCTTAGAAACTGTCCATTGAATCCTTGAACCATCTGATATCCCTCAATAAATTCCTTTCTGGTTAAACTAGCTCAAGTGTGATTATAGTAGATACAGTGTATCTACCCTATGATCCAGCAATTTTACTTTTAAGTATATACATAATGGATATTAATATATATATACCTACACATATATACATATGTATCAAAAGACATAAAAATATTTATAGCAGCTCTATTCATAATAACTAAAAACAAACTGCCCATCAAAAATAGAAGGGATAAATTATAATATATTTATATAGAATACCATATTACCTGCCCCCCAAAAAGAAAAACTACTGCCACATATAACAATATGGAAGACTCTCACTGACACTCTTTGAGTAGAAGAAACCAGAAACAGAATACTTAACCATATGATTCCATGTATACAAAATTTAAGAATAGGCAAAACTAATCTCTGGTGATAGAAGTCAGGATAGTGGTTACTTCAGCAGAGAGGTATATAATGGAAAGGGACCCAAGAAGAGGCCTCTGTACTCCTAAACAGGTTCTGTGTCTTCACAGAATACAGAGCATATGTGCTGAATACAGAGCATATGCATATGTTAAATTTCATTGAGCTATGTTATACTTCAATTTAGAGAGGGGGAAAAAAAGGAGAGGCAGGGAGAGAGGGAGGGAGGAAGCAAGCTAAGAAGGAGGAAGAAAAGAGGGAGGAGAGGAAGAAAAAAAGAAGGGAAAGAAAGAAGGAGAGAAGGAAGGCAGGTACACTGTCTAGAGTGAATCCTGTTGCTGACGATCAGAAACCTTGACTAAAACAAGAGTAAATAACAAATGAATAATCATCTAAAATATGACTACATGGCAGGAATTTACAATGGGCTTAAATTTTCACTTTCTCCAAGAATATCTATCAGATCTGGAATAAAGTTAGAGGAGGAAGGCTAGCATTGAGTTCCTATACCATGTATAATTATGAGGGATTTTTTCATGGGCCTTTGTATTTAAACCGTACAATCACTCTGAGGAAAGTATTACACTATCTTGAAGTTGTAGAGTAGGTTATAGGTTCAGAAAGTTAAATCATTTTTCTGAGTGTAAAGAACCAGTTAGTACTAGAGTTGAAATTTGAGTCAAGTCTACCTGACTTAAGTAAACATTTGCTTTCCATGATACTCTGCTGTAGGAAGCCTAGGCTTGGAGGCTGGAAAACAAGTATGGTGGAAAGTCAGAGGAAGAGAGCAGTCTGTGAGCAAACTCTCTACTGGGTCCGATCTAGGAGAAGTGAAAATGTCAACAGGAGCTAAATTAGAAGAGAAAATTATAATAAAGGACCAAAGGCCACACTCAGCGTGAAGAGCAGATGCAGTATGAGAGAAGTTATGATGAAAGCTTAGAATACATGGAATTTTGCAAGCTTAAAAGCTCCAACTAGATGTTGGAAATATGGCACATGCCTTCCCTTAGTCACAGTTAGTTGTCAATAAATCAAGAGAATTATGCCAGAAATTACAGAGGATCTCACAGACGCATGGCAATAAGGAATAGGTCTGGTTCGCAATGTGAAATGTGAAAGATGGCTTATTAGTGGTGTAGATAGGAAGCCTGTCTTTCAAATTCAATTCGTTTACATACAAATTTGTCCAACCATATACCTGTTTGATTTCTGTGTTTGGTTTTGTTTTCGTTTTTGCAAAACTGGCACCTCTTACAAATTCATTTCATTCATTTCCAGTGTTTAACTCCAAGTGGAGATGAAGCCAAAATTCTCAAAGCTAAGAAAAATATATCATAAATTTTCCTCCTTCAATTCCTTCCTCTATTTCTCTCTCTTACTATTTCCTTTTTCTATAAATGTAAATATGATGAAGAAAAGTAAAAGGGAAGATGGGAAATTTTCTTGTAGTGAAGGTAACTATCAGTAAAGGGACATGTTGACTACTTGCCACTTTTGGTTACTCTTAATTTTAGGTTTCCATCTTGCTAAATTAAAATCAAAATACAACGTGTGCATAATTGCTTTCCTTTTAGGTTTAGTAAAAGTACCAATAGGTAGTACTTTCATATACTGTCTTGGTAGAGAAGTAGGTTGGCACTTCCCAGTCTCTTGCAATTTCTCCCTAGAAATTGTGATGCATGATCTCAAGCCTATAGATGATGAAGAGGCCAGTATTTTGAGCCTGTAGACTATGTCAGAAAACCAAACTATCTGATGAGAATCAAATCAAAATTCCTGGAGTAAAACTGCTATATGTTTCTGCACTTAAATATATTTTCTTCTATCTGTGTACTTTAATACCTTCCACAAACTAAAAGTGTTGGTCCCTATCACACCTCTACATTCACATACTTATCTGTAGGTTTGTTTCCATGGTCATTACAGTAAGATTTTGATTTTTCTTATTCCTGATAACCTTCAAGAAAGAAACGGAAAAGATAAAAATTAAGAAACCAAGCAAATTCACTTTGCTTTTGCTCTTGTGTTTTCAGCAAAGCACAGAAAATCACCCTTGGAAGTGTAGTCCACACAATTAACTGGATCCTCCATGACTTCATAATTAGAGTTCTTTGGGAATGACTCACATTTGCAGGCCGAGAATTCTTACTAAAAGTTCAATATTTTGAAGGCGTCTCCATCAACCAGAAACATCCAGGGATATAGAAATTACTAGAGTGCCACGTTATGGTGAATTCAAAAACAAATGCTATAAACCTCTGCCTCTTCGCAAAAATAAGCAAATAAAAAGAGACCTCTTTGGTCGGATCACCTAGATTTCTGACACTTAACATATTCTTGTGAATACAAATCAAACAATCAAATATGTTAGTGATTTTGCAAATGCTCAAGTGCTACTTTTTAAAAGTGCATAAGAATTACATCATTACGTGACACCTAAGCCTCATACAGGCTTTACTGATGGGCACTAATGGATTTAAAAGAGAACATTGAGCGGTTTGAGTTTTTGATACAATTGACCAGCAAATTTTACCAATTAGCCACTTCAGTGATATAATATTCAGCATCAACTTTCTCCCACCTTAGAGAACTGATGAAATTATTGCAGGATCTGCCTTTCCTGATCCAAGTCATACAGCTGATGAAGGCAGGAAAAACTCAGGGGAGTAAACTGGTCATCTTTGAGTTGGCAGTTACACAAATTGCATGAGGCAACCTGAGGTCACTCTCAGCGTCTGGGTTAGCTCCACACCTGAATTCAGGATTTATTACCGGGCCTATGGAAAGAAAACCAGGAACAGTGCCAGGAGTCCCCTGGAGTGACAATTCAGAGAGAAATGCCTAGGTCATCCTAGTTGGATTTAGCTCAGCTATAGAAGCTCTGTTCTGGGAAGATGTCTCTTTAACTTCCCAAATCCACTATTTCTTGGGCGCCTCTATACTCAGTCCTATGGAAGGAGTCTCCTGAGAGCCACTGCAGAAGATAAATCTGAAAAATCATACTGGTCTAATTTATATCCAAACTTCAGATCTTTAAGAAAGCAATCTCCAACTTGGCTAAAAGAAGTTTCTGATGTATTTTAATATTAGGCACTTATTCAGATTCCTTAAGGGCAGAAACTATGTCTCATTCATTTTGTATTCTCAGCACCCAGCTCAGGGTATAGCACAAAATCACTGCTCTATCATCATCATTTGTTTATAGAACAGTTGCCAAAGGCATTTTACCATATTCCTAAATATGATATTCTGCCCAATAGCACTTTCCCATTTTTACTAAGATATTAATGCATATGCAACTTAGCAAAAATATAGTATTTTGTTCTGGTAGACTCAAAAACCGTATTTATAGAATTGCCTCTATTTGGCCTATGTCAACTGTAAAAATGGCAATCCCATGTAATTCAACTTCATAAGTTAATCTGATGTTATAGCATTTATATTTCTCAAGGCATGTTCTTTCTAGAGGAGGAAAAAATTCTCCTCTACCCTTCTCAGGGTCTCCAGTTGAACTTGGGAATTAGACTGACATAAAACAGATTAACAGGAGAAAAGCATACAAATTTCATTCAGTTTTTACATGTATATGGAAACCTTCACAAGAGAATGAGACCCAAAGAAGTAACGAGAGCAGGCAGCTTTTCTACCTTTTAGACAAATAAACTATAATTTGTGAACAGTTTGACAACACAAAGGGGTTTCTGCTGAAACAATGCAAAGCAAATAATGAAAGAAGAAAGAGTTAGTTTAACATGGCTTGTTTATAAGGATTTCTTGGCCCCTAATTCACCATCTCTGGTGATGAGTGTCTTTCTCCCAGTGCAGGAAGGGGACCTTTCACTTGAGAGCTTTATCTCCTGCTTTCAGCAAGAAAACAGAAGGTCAGAGTGTCCTTTTTGCACCTGCTGTTTCCTCACTGCCTTTAATTAAAAATAATCAATACACCAGAATGGCATATTGTAGTTTTCCTTCACCATGTACAAAGCCTAGTATTTACTGTGAGGTAGGTTAAAAAGAGTATGCCTGTTTCGTGATTAGGCCCAGAGAAGTTAGGTGCCTTCCCATTTCCCAACATTTCTGACAAGGCCAAAGTTAAAATCAGCAATCTTGCCTCAGTCAGCTCATTCCATTTTCCTTTCCAAAAGTCCTAGAGATAATAAGTTATTTTTCCTCATTTTTATATATGATTGCCTTTTAAAGATCATTAGAATCTATGTATTCATCAAGTTGGAAAGGATTCTTGTCATTTTAAGAGCTGATGGACCAAGATTCAGTTTGAACACTGAAAATGCATACTTTCATACAGAGCAATAGGGTATGACCAAATCATCATTCAAACCTTTTAATGGCTAAAAGCTTCAAATACCAACAAATCTTCCAATCTTCCACACTAAAAGTTGGAATCATTTTTAAAGAGGTTACTAAGACACATGTTTTGTGATTAGCCATCCACATATTTGTTGGGTTTCAGAAATGACATTATAAAAATTGTTTCCACACCAATCCTCTGGGAAAATTTCAACTGCCCAAATTTATTTCTTGCCCAGAGGTAACTTGAGCTAATTTACATAAAATATTCCTCTAAGCCATAAACCATTTAAACTTTTTTTCCCCAGAAGTAATCTTCCTATTACTACTTCCTATTTAAAAAAGAATTACATTCATATGGAACAATTAATCTCAATGACATCAAGTCTTTTTTTCTGCAAGAAATTTAGTTCTTAAGGATAAAAATAATTTTCATCTAAAAATCTGATTAAAGCTCATAGTAAAAAAAAAAAAAAAAAGCACCATAGTCTGGCATAGTAAGAAACAAAAACCTAAATAAAACCTTTTAGGATAAAAAGTTCAGATAAATCTAAAACTAATGAACATTTCTTTGCATTTTACTTAAGTTCTAAGCTAGTTTTTCCCCCCAAAGATTTAAATTAGTAATTACTTGAACTAAATTCTCCCAAGCCTTGAGTTCAGATTTTAACTTACTTCAAAGTCTGTCAAATTCTAACCTATCTGAAGTTTTCCAAATTGGCTTTCCCTATGGACATTCAAAATAAAATTTTTCTATTGTATTTTTAGCAACAAACTTGAAATAGAGAATAGAGATAGATGGATGAGGGGTGAACCCATCTCATCCCTATTCTCTTCAGGGTCTTCCTACCCTCAGGCCCTACTCACCATCTTCTTAAAGCAGACATACACCTGCCTCGTAAGTATAGAATCCCTAATAGTAACTAATTGTGTGTGTATGTGCATGTGTGTGTGTGTGTGTTAGTTTCATTTATCAACAAATATTTACTGAGAGTTATAAATATACTAGACCCATTTTAGACAATGGAGACAAAAAATAAAAAGCAAGGTTTCTGCTTTTATTCTAGTAGGAGACAGATAAGCAAGAGAAAAAATTAAGCAAGATTATCTTAGAGACTATACTTAAGTCATTTAATTTATAATGAGCTAAGATTTCTAAGCAATCATTTTATACACAAAGAAAAATATTTAACCCATATATTATTTTTATATGTGATTAAATTTTTAAAAATTTTTAACTGAAATATAGTTTTCATATAATATATTAGTTTTCAGGTTTACAACACAGTAATTCAACAATGATATACATTATGAGATGTTCACCATAAGTGTAGTCACCATCTGTCACCATACAAAGTCATTAAAATATTATTGACTGTATTCCCTATGCTGTACTTTTCATCCCTGTGACATATTTATAACTGCAAGTTTGTACCTCTTAATCCCTTCACGTATTTCACCTTTCCCCTGCCTCCCTCCCCTCTGGTGACCACAAGTTTGTTCTCTACCTGTAATGAAATTTTTATGAATACTAAATTTAAAAATTAATAAGGCTGACCTATTAACAATGTAAACACTTACTTAAACATATTCCTTTCCACTTTGCAGTTTCCCTTTTGTATTTGGGGGCCATTAATTCCTTTTTCTACTCACAAACATTTTTGTAGGCCCTGAAAGAGAGCCTAGAGAATAAGCACTATGCTTGTAGATCCCTATGAATGAGGAGACCATGATTGGAAGCTATGTAAAGGTCT
Source organism: Hyaena hyaena (assembly GCF_003009895.1). Taxonomy (NCBI): domain Eukaryota; kingdom Metazoa; phylum Chordata; class Mammalia; order Carnivora; family Hyaenidae; genus Hyaena; species Hyaena hyaena. The sequence goes on from NW_024081340.1 coordinate 148,555, forward strand.
GTGTTTTGTGCTGAGAGTGTGTAAAGGGAAGATATAATGCAGACCACTTGTCTCCAGCTTCTTCTGACCCCACACATGAGCATGCACACTCCATCAGCTACAGGGACTCAACCAGGGGCTATTCCTACCTCAGGGGCTCATCACAAAATTCTGGGTGGCTGGTGATTGCCAAATCAAAGAGAAGCACATGAATGGAAACTGTGGAATGGGATCTATACACACTTTGAAAATTATTGCAATATACATTTGTAGTGGCTTTTGTTAAAGTGCTTTTTTGTTTGCAGGTTAATTGGTATTGAAAGATTAAATAGTGGCATCCTGAACTGTTGCTTCAGGAAGGGAGGACAGTTAATGATGTGGCACAACAAATGTCATGGCTGCCATACTACTGCCAATGAATTTATTCGCAGTTGTTCCCTTAATCAAGAAGCTCTATTTCTCAAAACAAGTAGTTTTTACTCATTACCTACCAAAACACAACTCAGAAACATAACTCAGAAAGCAAAGAGGGCACACCCCAGGCAGAAACACACAAAGCTTAAAAGATCACAGATCAGTTCAGGAAGACAGCTCAGCTTTCTGGTTCTAGAATCAGATGTGTGAGTCACATGCTACCTGTGAGACCCTGGACAAGTTAGTCAACATCTCTGAGCCTCATTGATTATAAACTGGGATAATTATCATACCTGATTCATGGAGTTGTGATCATTAAGTAATACAGTGACATAATAAATGTCGACTGTTTACCAGAGACAGAAGTAGCATCAAGCAACAAATGAAGTCTTTGGAGGGACTAAAGAACAAGTAGGTAGTTGGCATTTTCCAAAGTATATTAGTTAGAAATTCCCATATCAAAACTTGGTTGGTATTTGGAGGAAATTTTAAGTTATAACCCAAGGCCCGATACTTTTTTTCATAATTAGTAGTTAGAATTATTTTTTTAAAAAAGCAAACTTCCAAATGTGCTACTCCATTTCAGAATAGTTTTGAATAGTGCAAATGTTAGCAACTCAAAAATGGCTTAAGTTTGAGAAGAACAGGAAAAAGTGGGATATAGTTTCCTTCAGATCAATTCTTTATAGAGGAAAAACTGAAAATGGTTATTCAAACCACCAAAGCATCAGAAACCCTTTATTATATGCTAAGTAAAATAACTGTAACATGCATGGAGTTCTCAGTCATTCTCAGTGAATCCTCATGATGTGTTCTTAAAGTTTTGATTGAAAGAGTCCTTCAAGTTATTGGCACTGATGGAAATTTGGCCTCAATAAAGACTTCCTGGTCCCAACATGGTCCTGGCATCAACCAGGTGGGCTTCTAGCTGACTATACTTCAAGCTGGTTATTCTTCTATACTTAGTCCCATTCCTTTTATGATAAAGAAACTGACACCTAATAAAAAGACTGATATTAAACATCAACTAAGTAGCAGAGCCTTAAGAGAATTCTGGACTCAATATGTCTTCTGCAGCCTCTCCCCACTGCTCCTGATTAACTCCAGAATAGAGAAGCATTCCTGACCAAGTCAACAACAGATCTGCCTGTGGGCACAGTCAGGCTAGAACACAACTTCAAGCTACAGGGGAAAAAGTCATGACCCTTGGGAAACCGACTGCTAAAGCATCATAAACCAAACCTACCTAAAAACGGGTGTGTGCTTTCAGAAAGGTTCTGAAAATCCATCCAGACATTCATGTACATTTTTTTTTCTGGTCAGCTGCTGCATGAGTATTTTAAGAAGCAGTTTAGCAAGTCCACAGCAGGAACCTCGCTTTTGTGTTTCACGAGTACCAGCTTTACTGAAGCTCCCACAGAAATAAAAGGGAAACAGCATCATTACCTGGCAGGATTGTCTGTGTGGTTTCAGCAGGCACTCTCACTTTTCCAGCTCCAGTTCTGTTTGCTTCCCCAGGCTTGTGAGAAAGCATGCTGTCTTGGCAGAGCCTGAACCAAAAATGAAACATGGCCTCAACATTTGCATGCCATTTTTACCAGGAAAAGCTTTCATCGGGAGCATACTGGTTTACTTAGAACATGTGTACCTCTTCTTTTGAAAACAGAACACTTCTTTATTCGGTGGCCTCAAGAGCTTTTTACCTTCAGCCGGATGGAGGGAGGAAAGAAATGGAGCTTCAGTGGAAAGGTAACTGTACATCTCTGTCTCACGCTTTCTTGCTGAGCTACATAATGTTTTATAAGCTCTCAACTGAGACTTATGAAAGTGTTCCCAATTGTTGGCTCAAGATCTACAGCTAGCTCAGAAATTGTTAAAAATGTACAAAATAAATGAGGGGGAAAAATCAGCAGGGAAAGAAATTCTAGGTCATGCTTTTAAGAGCCGCTTGACCATATATAGTTCTTTTTTAGAAAATATATATATTTGACCATATATATATAGTTCTTTTTAAGAAAAAATATATATTAATTAATACTTATATAACTATATATCTAATATATATATGTGAGGATGAGAACAGTTTCTTAAACGTTTACTTATTCGTTTTTGAGAGAGAGAGAGCAAACATGTGTGCAAGCAGGGGAGGGGCAGAGAGAGAGAGTGAGAGAATCCCAAGCAGACTCCACATTGCCAGCATGGAGCCCAACACGGGGCTCAAACCCACGAACCATGAGATCATGACCTGAGCTGAAATCAAGAGTTTGTAGGCCTGACTGACTGAGCCACCCAGGCGCCCCTGAGAATGGGAACAATTTTAACATTCAGTTTTCTATACCAATGGTTTTTGTGGTCACAATATGTGCATCTCTGGTGCAAATGACTCAATGATTGAAGAGAGCTTAATTCTACATCCTACAAAATGCAAATACATTGAAGAGTATGAAATCATGCCAAATACCAACAATCCTAGATTGTATAGCTCAGGTAAACCTCTGTTGCACTTTATCTTCTAAGAGGAGTTAAAAAAAAGAAAAAGGATTTTGAGTTGAGGTAAGAGACAGGAGATAAAGCGATGGCACAGCAAGAATAGTATATTAAATTTTCAAAACAGTTCTAAAATGCTTGAAAGGAACTCAAGGAAAAATACTGCAGTGCCTACAGGAAATGATATGCATGGGTAAGCTGATGGGGTCAGGGCAGGATAATTTGCTGTGCTAGGATATGGGGTCATTATTAGTATTGTGGTCTTCCTGGTAAGCAATGCAGGGCCTAAGGTTTGCCCAAACTGAAACATTCCTATCACTCTGCATCTCTTCCCCCGACTGCCTCTGATCACCCAACTTTGATTAATTTCTAGTCACCTCTCGTATCTCAGCTGGAACATCACTTCCTTAGAGAAGCCTTCCCTGACTTGGTCTCAATGGATTTGAGTCTCCCTGTAATATACTTCCCAGCTCCATACAGTACACATCACAGTTGATTTTGTATTGTGAATACAGGATTAATAGCTGTCTCTCATCATCTCCTTAGAGCTCACCCTAGTGCCTGGCTTGATAGCAGGTCTTCAACAGATGTTGCTTAATCACTGAAAAAAGTATAGCAATAAATAAACTGAAGATACAACAGAGTGGAGGCACTGGAGTGAATCTATCTCCTACTGAGAGAGAGAAGTCAACAGTCTTGACTCTGTTTTTGGACACAAACAGACCACTTTATCTTAATTTTTACAACTTATACCTAAAATTCAGTAAAATTATTTTCTTCTCCCACTCTCTATAGAATTTCTGAGGCATGTTACCACCTTTATGCCCATCTTAACATTTCTCACAGTGCCCACCATTAAAACATATCCATACTAAAATGAAGAAATTTAAGCCATATCTGCTATGTGGCATAATTATTCTGTCATTGGAATTGGTGCATCTCTGAGAGGGACTTCAGAGAAAGAAAGATCCAGACCCTCCACATTTTCTCCTGTGGTATCTGCCATGAGCAGCCATCACACAGATCCTTGTGTACTCAACACGCTGGTGACACAGCACAGACCCTCTTTCTAAATGTGCCTCAGCCCAGTATTTTATTGTGCATTTTTTAAATGACCTGACTATTGAAGAGTAATATTTGTATTCCTGTGGTAATGGATTAATACAAAAGTACTCATCTGTAAGAACTTAAAATTAGATGCTAAAAGCAGACTGTAAAACATTAATTCTTTCTACCCTCACTATCCTCCATTCTGTCTATTCCATAGCTGCCCAGAAGAGAGTACAACCTAGAGGCAACTTCAATGACAGTCAGAAGGAGCAGTCCAACATCATGAAATCTCACTGCTGCTAGTAAAAACAAACATGACTAGGGGCATCTGGGTGTCTCAGTCAATTTCAGAGTCTGACTCTTGATTTTGGCTCAGGTCATGATCTCACAGTTGGTGAGATCAATCGCTCCATCATGCTGACTGTATGGAGCCTGCTTGGGACTCTCTCTCTGCCCCTCCCCTACTTGCTTATGTTCTCTCTCTTTCTCTTTCTCTCAAAATAAAGAAACAAACAAACAAAAGACATGGCTAAAGCCATAAGTCAACAGTGATAATCCTATATGATCTAGCTCTCTAATGGGAAATACTGGCATATTACTTGTAACAGAGGTCTGAATAAATGCTCATTTAAGTGAACCACTCAGTCCTTTCTTTTCTTTTCTTTTCTTTTCTTTTTTTAATAGTTTATTGTCAGGTTGGTTTCCATATAACACCCAGTGCTCATCCCCACAACAGTCCTTACTTTTCTTTTGGGTATCTGCAAAAAAAAAATTTTTTTTTTTTTGAAAATCAAGGGCATATTATCATGATTCCCAACTTTTTCAGACATAGGTAGCCTTGTTTTATAAGTGGCCATATAATTTGCATTAAAATTCTTATAAACTGTCTTACCTTTTGTTCCTTTTTATCCCCTAGGGACAGATTTTTATATGAGTTTCAAAGCCCTATCTAAACAGAAATGACAATATAAAATACTTGCAGAATCTCATCTATTAAAAAAAACTTGGTTCATTCTCTATATGCTAGAATCACCATCTCACTCAATATTTCCTATAGTCCTATGTCATAGGTACTATTATCATTGACATTTTATAAATGGAGGGATAGAGAGGTTATATTAACTTCCCTAAGATCATTCAACAGAAAGCAATGAGGCTGTGATGAATATCCAGCTCTGACCAACTGTTCTACACAATGTACAAATCAGAGGTCAGGGGAATTAAGATTAAATTAACACAGATGTTAAAGTCAGTCACTTTAGAAAATCTCAGTAGTATCTCTAGTTATGAATATTATGGATTATTACTATGAATTATTCAATTACATAGAAAAAAGGAGGAATATTTTATGTCTCCAGCTCTGTATGGCCCCTACACTATATTCTATCAACACATCTCCCACAGACTCCCCTCACCACATGCCACCACATAAATGTATGCACAGACTCACATGCACAAATGCACACACACAGTTCTAGGTCGAGGATATCTACCTACTAGAAGTCTATCTTATGCTACATAAAGATTTTTTGTAAAGTAACCCTTATATAATAAGATTAATGTGTTTGAATTAGATTTTTATAGAGTTTGAATTAGATTTTTATAGACATACTGATAATTTTCTCTTAGTTTCCATAGAAATACCTACAGAGACAGCCACACACATACAAAGGCATTGGCCTAAAACTATTTAACATACTTTATTATTACCAAAAATTGATTTCTCTTCAAATTATTTTTGCTTAAGGCAGAAATGGAGGAGAACCAAGAAGAAAAATTACAGTGACACAGAAGGAATATGGAAATAGGAGTCAGAGGATCAAGGTTTGACTTTCAATCATGTGACCAGGAGCAGGTCCTCTTGCTATTTCATGTCTCAGTTTCACAATTTGTAGCAAGGGGATAATGACAGTATTTACCCCTACAGGTAGCTGGGAGTCTAATGAACACAAGAGTGCTATAAAAAAGGATATGTGTGGGGGGGTCTGGCTGTCTCAGTTGGTACAGCATGCAACTCCTGATCTCAGGGTCATGAGTTTAAGCCCCACATTGGGCCTGGAGCCTACTTTAAAAAAAAAAAAAAAAGGGAGGGAGGGAGGGAGGGAAGGAAGGAAGGAAGGAAGGAAGGAAGGAAGGAAGGAAGGAAGGAAGGAAGGAAGGAAGGAAAGGAAGGAAGGAAGAAAGAAAGAAAGAAAGAAAGAAAGAAAGAAAGAAAGAAAGAAGAAAGAAAGAAGGAAGGAAAGAAAGAGAAAACAAAACTAAAGGATATGTGATAAGTTGCTAAAAAAAGTTTTAGCTTATAGGTTAAGTTTGGGTTGAGAGAATATATTCAATTTTGTTATTTAATCTTCAACTCATTTTTAAAAATTATTGCTGTGACTTATCAGTAAAAACATATAATAGGACTATAAATAGAGAGTAGAATTTTTTTACACTATTTTCTTCAAGTATAATTAACATACAGTGTTATCTTAGTTTCAAGTGTATCCTATTTTATTGGTAATGATTTCAGTAGGGCCAATAAAAATCTCAGGGTAAAAACAACGTATTTATTTCTAGCTGATTAACTGGGAAAAAAAGGATCTTTTCAATAATATATATTCAATTTCGGTCTTAGAAATGTCCTCTAAGCACCTTCTCCCAGAAGTAAGTTAGTGTTTTGCCAAAACATAATATTTCCTGTTTATGCAAATCATTTTAGGGAAACTGAATATGATGTCTTTATATATTTAAAAAAGTGTTCATTTAATTAAAAAATCAACTAAACAGAATACTGATCTAAAAATCTGGGGAGTGGGGCGCCTGGGTGGCTCAGTCAGTTAAGTGTCTGATTTCAGCTCAGGCCACGATCTCACTGTTTGTGGGTTCGAGCCCTGCATCGGGCTCTGCGCTGACAGCTAGCTCAGAGCCTGGAGACTGTTTCAGATTCTGTGTCTCCCTCTCTCTCTCTGACCCTCCCCTGTTCATGCTGTCTCTCTCTCTCTCTCACTCAGAAATAAACAAAACGTTAAAAAAAATTTTTTTTTAATAAAAAAAATAAAAATCTGGGGGCATCTGGGTGGCTGTCAGTTGAGCATCCAACTCTTGGTTTCAGCTTGGCTCATCATCTCGTCGTTCATGGGACGCCCCATGTTTGGGTCTGTGCTGATGGCACAGAGCCTGAATGGAAATACCTTTATCCCTCTCTCTCTGCCTTTCCCCCATTCATGCTCTCTCACTCTCTCTCTCTCTTTGTCCCTCTCTCTCTCTCTCAAAATAAATAAACTAAAAAAAAGAAAGCTTAAATCTGAATGATCCTTATTTTTATTACTGCCTCATCAATTTTTAAAGCAGTTTCCATAGTCTATACAAGTGTTACGATACAACATATTCTAATATTCTTTAGCAATTTATTTCTTCATAATTTTTTAAACGTCAGCAAAAAAAAAAATGAGCACAAATTCCCAGTCACTAGCTTAGAAAACTAACTTAGCTATTAGAGTGCATATATTAATTATATTCTGGTAGTAATTCCTCAGCTACCCTAAAAATATATTCTCATTTTAAGTAATTTCAAATTTAACTAAAAAAAATAAAAAATATTTGGGATAAGGCAAATATATGAGTAATTAACAGAGGATTATATACCCAAATATTAATTAGGAATGAACTGAAGAAATAATACACACATATATATTAATAGGTATAAATATATAAATTTATATATATTCTGTCAAGCAGACAGAAACAAACTTTAAAAATTTGAATATTTGTCTAGAGGAAAATGCTTTCTAAATTTCAAAGTCATACAAAAATCTCATAAAATAAATGTTGAGGGATTTCACTTTGAAAAATAATGTGCTGGGTAATCTGAGTCTCCTACTGAGAACAACCTGAAAAGCTGAATAGGTTACAAAACATGCTTTTTTTGTAAAGGTGGGAAAAGCTAAACTATAGTGAATAATTGTCTGTCCAATTTCCAAGGAAAAAGTGAAATTCAGAGAGATGAACCTGTCATTTGAAGCCACTTTTGCCCTTGCAGATGCAGCTGAAAGTCTGTAAAGTTTTAAAGTCTCATAAAATTAGTGAGCAAACACTGAAGTACAAGAGCCAAGGGTGAAGGTCCTAATAAAACATCACTCTTTAGGTAAGAATCTAGAAAGGCTGTACTCTCTAATAGTCATAGAGAGCCAGAGATAGGGAAGAGTTAGCATTGAATTCTGCCCAGCTTTGCATCATTCAGATAACTCAGAAAATTTTATTACTTGAAATTGAATTGAAAAATATCTGAGACTGCTACTGAACTGAAGCTAGAAGAAACAGATAAAACATTTTTTTTCTCCTCTATAAAGATAATATTATCCCAGGTGCCTGGGTGGCTCAGTCAGTTAAGCATCTGACTTTGGCTCTGGTCATGATCTCATGGTTTGTGAGTCTGAGCCCCACATCGGGCTCTGTGCTGACAGCTCAGAGCCTGGAGCCTGCTTTCGATTCGGTCTCCCTCTCTCTCTGCCCCTCCCCTGCTCATGCTCTGTCTTTCTCTCTTTCAAAAATAAACAAAAAAAGGGGAAAAAAGATAATATTATCCTAGGATTTAAACTATTACTATAAACAAGTTTTCAAATACCACATCAAGTGACCATCAGCTGGGATTCACAGGAGACAACGAAATACATGAAGAGAAAAGGCACCATGAATGACAAACAGTAAAAACAACAGATGATAGAAATAGATCCACAGGGAGTCCATATATAAGAATTAACAGTCATAGACTTTAAGTGTGCTTACTATGTTCAAGTGTATAAGAAAAACTGCAGCAAGAATTAAAAACTACAAAAAATTAAATAGCTGATGTGAAAAAGGGCAAAATGGGAGCTCTCTAACCAAAATCTATTATAACAGAAATTAGGAATTCTGTGTTTGGTTTCAACAAATTTGAGCTAAAGAGAGAATTAGTGAACTGGAAGACAGCAAAAAAGAAAATAAAGCAAAGAATGGAAAACATAGAAAAATGTTTGAAAGATATAAAGGATACAGTGAAAACATTATATACAATATTTGGAGTTTCAGAAGGAAAGTAAAAAAATAAATTGATCAAGAACTATATTTAGAGATAATACCTAAGAATTTTTTAGAACTAAGGAAACTATTTAACCCACAGATTATAGACTAATGGACTGCAAGTTGGATAAATTTAAAAACTCACATCTAGATACATCATAATGAGATAAATTAAAAGAAAAAAAAAAGACCAAAAAATCTTTAACGTAGCTGTGGTAAGCGAAATTCTGAAATGGTTCCCAAAATCCCTACACCTTGGTGTGCATACCTTGTATAATTTCCACATAGCCTGGTATATGTATCCTGTATAATCCCCTCCCCCCATGATGAGACCTGTGAATATGATAGAATAGTCAGTCCTCCCTTGTTTAGGTTATATGATGTAGCAATGGTGACTGGATAGCCACACCTGTGGTTATGATAAATTATATGACTCACTAGTAATAGACTGGAGAGAGATTGATCTGCTGGATTTGAAAAAGTAAGCTGACATAGGATACAACCACATGGATAGGACCTGATGGCCTCTAAAACTGAGAGTTGTCCCAGCTAATAGACTGCCAGAAAACAGGGACCTCACTTCCTACTGCAAGTTCTTGAATTCTGACAACAATCTGAATGACCTTGGGAGGGGATCCTGAGATTCAGATGAGATTGCAGACCCGAATTAGTCTTTGATTGCCATCTTGTGAGAACCTGAGCAGAAGACCAGGTTCAATATGCCAAAATCATGGTGGTGGCTGTGTTGTAGCAGGATTCTAAGTATCATTTTTCCTTTTCATTATTTTCCAACTTTTCTTCCATATTTTATATTCATTTTAGTATTTTAATTCTATTTTTATTTCATATTTTAGTTTTTTAAAGATATGATAAATGGAATTTCTCTGAGGCTGGCATAAATTTGAAGTTTTCTTGAAAATATATTTGTACTCTTTCTGATTTTTATTTCATTTTTTCATTTCAATTTATGTTTATTTATTTTGAGAAAGAGAGAAAGAAGAAGAGGGGGAGGGGCAGAGAAAGAAGGAGAGAGAATCCCCTGTAGGCTCCATGCTATTGGTGCAGAGCCCAGTGTGGGGCTCTATCCCATGAACCTTGAAATCATGACCTGACCCGAAATCAGGAGTCAGACACTTAACTGACTGAGCCACCCAGTACCCCTGATCTTTATTTTAAATATTCATTTCTAAATCTAATTAGAATCACTGATTTAGTACTTTATCCACAGCTCTATGTCACTTCAAATATCAAATACTTTCAGTTTTCTCTCCCCAACCACCACAGTACTAAATGAATACGTACCTCTGTATTCTCTGAGTGACATATTCCTAGAAATATTACTTCAAATAGCAAATGTAATATAAAACTTACTTTGACTTTGTTTTGACTTTCTTAAAGAAAGATGACAAATTTGGAACTGTACCACATGACAATAATTAATTTCCTGCATAAATGAACTCTTAGAAGATTAACATTTCAGGGGCACGAGGGCGAGTCAGTTGGTTAAGCATTTGACTCTTGATTTTGGCTCAGGGATGTGAGATTGAGCCCCACATCTATCGGCGCAGAGCTTGGGATTCTCTCTCTCCCTCTCTCTCTGCCCCTCCTTGGTTTGTGTGCTCACTTTGTCTCACTCTCTCTCTTTCTCTCTCTCAAAAGTAAAATTAACTTAAAAAAGACTAGTGTTTCATTTCACATAATGAAATTTATCAAATTTTTCTTTCATGGCTTCTGGATTTGGTGCACTGCTTAGAAAGTTTTACCACCAAAAGATTATATTTTAAATCCCTGTATATTTTCTTATAGTATATTCATCGTTTAAATTCATTTTTACATCTACATTTTGATCCATATAAAATTTGGTGATAAAAATTAGTAAAGATCCATCTTTATTTTTTTCAATTTTCTTAACATAATTTATTGAATAATCCATCATTTCTCCTTTCTTAAAATGTATGTTTTATTGGGGCGCCTGGGTGGCTTAGTCGGTTAAGCGTTCGACTTTCGCTTAGGTCATGATCTCGTGGTTCGTGGGTTCGAGCCCCGCGTCGGGCTCTGTGCTGACTGCCAGCTCAGAGCCTGGAGCCTCTTTCGGTCTGTGACTCCCTCTCTCTCTGACCCTCCCCTGCTCACGCTGTCTCTCTCCTAGAAATAAATAAAACATAAAAAAAAAAATTTAAAAAAATGTACGTTTTATTAAATACTACATTTTTATAGATTTTCATATCTATATATTAGTTCAGTTTTATTTTATCGATTTCTATGTTTATTCTTATACTCATACTAAACTGTCTTATTTACTGCAGTATTGTGTACTAGTTAAGAACATCAGACTCTGAAGCCAGATTACCTGAGTTTGACACCTGGTTTTTCTACTTACAAACTGTGAGACTTTGAGCAAATTACTTGACTTCTTGGTGCCTCACTTTTCCATATCTGTAAAATGGGGATAGCTTTGTTATAAGAATTATTACATGGGGCGCCTGGGTGGCTTAGTTGGTTAAGCGGCCGACTTTCGCTTAGGTCATGATCTCGCGGTTCGTGGGTTCGAGCCCCGCATCGGGCTCTGTGCTGACTGCCAGCTCAGAGCCTGGAGCCTGTTTCAGTCTGTGACTCCCTCTCTCTCTGACCCTCCCCTGCTCACGCTGTCTCTCTCTCTCATAGAAATAAATAAAAATATTTTAAAAAATTCTTTAAAAAAAATAAATAAATCAAAGATTAATATGTTACATCTTTATTAGATTTATATTAAACTTACAGGTTAATTTTACAGTACTAGTATTTTTGTAATATCTTTCTCTCCAAGAACAAGGTCTCAGAAGTAATTTGTAGTCATTTTCACACAGATTTTACAAAATTTTGTAAGGTTTTTTTCATAAATATTTTGTATCTCGGGTTGTTACTGGAAATATAATCCTTCTATTACATTTTATGTTTTATGTATGTTGTACAGCTATTGCTTTTTGCATATTAATATAGTAGTCAGCTACTTCAAGGAGTACTAATCTATTGCTTCTATTATTTTATCAGCCAATTAATTGGGGCTTCTATATATGGTTGTTAGGACTGAATTATATCACCATAAAATCCATGTGTTGAAGCCATAATGTGTTGATATTTGGAGATGGACTTTTGGGAAGTAATTAGTTTTAAATGAAGTCATGAGAGTGAGATCCTCAAGATGACATTACTGCCCTTATAAGAAGAGACACCAGATCCTGTGCTCGGTCTCTGTCTCCCCCATGTGAGGACACAGCAAGTAGATGGTCCTCTGCCAGGCAGGAATAGTTCTCACCAGAACTCAAACATGCTGGCACCCTGATCTCAGACTTCCAGCTCTAGAACTGTGAGAAAATTTCCGTTGTTTACAACACTCAACCTATAGTATTTTGTTGTGGCAGCCTGAGCGATCAAAGTCAATAGTCAAATCATCTGAAATTAATTGTCATGTGTCTCTTTCCTTCCATTTCTATACCTCGTCTTTCTCTCATTTAATTGTATTGGCAAGTACTTCCAGAAAAATATTAAATATAAGTAAACATGACATTAAGACTTAGTTTTCAGTTTCTATATGTCACTAGTAACTAATAATTATTGAATACTTAGTGTGTTCTGTGCCCTTCATATCCTCACATTAACTCTGAGGAGATTTTATTGTCTCCATTTTACAGATAGAGGAATGAGGCACAGAGAAGTCATATAAAATGTCTCAGATCACATATCCTCCTATAACAAGCCTTGCACTAATCACAACATAACAGTTTTTGGTTTATGTATCTGTTTCCTCACTATTCTATACTTCTGGAGAGTTGACTCTCTTAAGACAAAGTCTGAACACATTAGATATTCATTAAATGTTTGCTTAGAGAAGGAATGAAAGAGCTGGTTACTGAGGAAACAATGGATTCCATTCGGGGATATGACAAAGTGAGCTGCCTGCAGAAATTCTGGGGGCAATGCCCTACAGACAGTTGAATGAATACATTTTGAACTGCGAAAACATCTTGGCTGAAGCTCAGGTTTGCGGTCAGAAATTCTAGTTGCATTATGATTTTGCTCACACTACCTAACATTAAATTTACATTTTATTATTAAAGATGTGGACATACTAGCCAATAGAGAATTGCATTTAATAGAAGCTTTCGCGTCATGAGAGTGGTTGAGGGCACACACAGGGGACACATAAAGTAAGCAAAACAAGTGAGGAACGGGCATATAATGGTATATGCAGCCATTGCTGAGGATATGGCTAAGCAATGTGCCTAGGGAACAGGGAAGATGATTTCATGGCAACACATTTTCTTAATAGATCTTCTCAAGGAAAACTGTATATATTTTTAAACTAGTCTAGCCTGAACAAGAATAAATTGTCTGGAAAAGAAATTCTTCCTCAGCTCCACAGGTACACTCTATTACCTTATTCTTCCCTCCAGTGATCCTTATTGTTTTTCTCACTGTTGGTTTTACTTAATATACAGCAAATGCACTTACCTATTGCTTTATTTCCTACTCCATTATCTAAATTTTCCCCCAGTGTCTTTGGTATTCCTTCTGACACAGATAACCAATTCATATCTTAAAACCACTGAGTCAGCAAAATAACATAAAACATGAAGAAAAAAAGTTGGCATTCTATAGAGCTGCATCATCACTGATGGAACCAATTTTAATGAGAGCAACCAATGCAGGGTGCAAGTCACATTCTGGGGACTTGGAAGTCAAGATGAGGAAAGATTAAAAAAAATAGAAAGAAAGGCAAGATGACAGAGGAAACTGGCAGAAGCTGGACTTTAGTGCCCTGTATCAATTTCTGCTTCTTCCTAAATTCCACAATCATGGCCTCCCTGGATTTCTCAGAAAACATGTTTGTCCAGAACTGAGTTTAAACACTGAATAAGGTTAAGAGAATTCTATTGTAAAATCAAAAAATGAAAATAAAAATAACAGACAAATTTCCATAATTATACCCAGAATGCCATTTTGTCTGCTTGGAAGGTTTTTTGTCATTTGAGGAGGGGTGCATTGGGTTTTTTGCTGAACATAACAGAAGTGCTGATTAAGACTGGATTAAGAAATAAGGAACACTTTTATATTTTATAAAGGGAAGTCTATAGATTGATTCAGCAACCTGTTATGTTAATAAGAATACAAGCTCTTTCCATTTTCTACTCTGCTGGCCTTGCTTTTCCTGACTTTCTGAGGCCAGTCCACCTCAAGGCTATGGCTGGTAGCCAGCAGGAACTAGAACAATGAGCAGCCTCAATCACACTAGGAGGCAAAGAAAACATCTCCCCCAGTTAGAGAATTTAAGATGTTAATTCTATCAAACTGGGCAAACCTGAGACACAATAAAAACCACTGGGTGTATTCTATGTACTCATCCTCACTTAGACTAATCAAGATCCAGCCCTAGGGTTTCAGACGAAAAAGATACATGCAAATAGAGAGTTTTATTTGAAAGAAAGAGGAAAGAGGCAAATTGAAGTTAACAGATCCCATATATCCAATTAGAAATTCTAAGGTAGCAATAATAGGCACAAATTTTGCTATAATTTTCCAACCTAGTATATTCCATACCTTTTTTTTGCTATATGAAATATTTTGATTGTATATTAAAACATGACAGTTTACTTGAATATTTTTATGAAAATAATGATTTTCATTTAAAATAGAGATGAATATGATTGCATTACACGTGGGGGCCATTTTTTTGACCAAAGAAAAGTACTACTAACTTTCTAATGAGAAAATATGCAGTCTAGCAAAACACCAGCAAACAAATAATGTAAGAAACACATGCACATCTACAATATGGAAAGTAGAGAGATATCTGAATCAATGTCATAATTTATTTACTTAAATATTTCTTGTAGCACCTATACCCTTTTTCAGCGTTTTTCAAAATGATGTTAGCACAGGAACATTTTCTGCAAATGAAAGCTTGCAAGATCTGCCAGTATATAAAACAAGTAAAACGTGGAATTGCACTGATTCAGGCAGAAATTCCACCTACTTTGTCTGTTCCTTATTTTGTCACCTCCTCTCATCCTGGTGGATTTTGGCAGGGGTAGGAGTGCTGTGAAGCAGTCCAACAAGAATTGCCCTATCTTACTGCCAAATATCATGGAAGGACAAAAAAGTAGAGGGTTCTGGAATTAAAATGACATGAGAATAATGCTAATTTTTCTATGAAGATTCAGATTCACATCCTTCATAGCATTAATTTGGCATTTATTATTTAAGATGTAGAAATGCTAGTTAACATTAAAAGGACATCATATGGTTATCAGGAGGATGCAGTACCATGAACACATGGAATAAAAATGTTTAACTTAAAGTATATGAAAACGAAATACAAATAAACTTCATGTTGAAAAACCGTGTTATTTTACAAACACATCATTATATACTCTTTTGTATGTAAGGTAATTTTCTTACTGCTTTATTTATCGATTTTGTACTACAGATCAATTTCCTTCCACTTTAATTATGATTTTGATCACATACTTGCCAGTACCAAATCAATTCAGCAGAGTATATAAGCCACACTATACAAAATCACACTATTGTGTCGTTAGAACTATAAGAAATTCCAAACAAGACATTTGTTGGAATCACTGTAACTTTTCTTCAACATGATAGAGTTTAGTTTATCCTTGTATTTAAGTATTATGTATGTGGGAGTTGGGATGCCTTTTCATATCTGTCACAATTTAAGGAGAGCAGGTCAAGACTTACACATACACACACATACACACCAATTCTAGTAACCAGACATTGGGTCTAGGTGTCCCCAGGAAGGAAGGTAGTACATGACCTCAAGTAAGACAGCCCTTTCTGTTGAGGACATTCCTATGGAGGGCTCAACTGTGAGTCTGCAGGGTCCAACCTTCTCCACAGCTGCTTCTTCACAGCTGCTGTAATGAATGTTGTGGTCCTGAAAGGAGAATGATAATGTACCACAGAATCTTCTGCATCTAGCTCTTTCTTCCAAAAATTGATCATTAAAGAGAAATAATTAAAAATCCTAAAAGAGATCACAGGCAGCAATTTCTCTGACATCAGCCATAGCCACATTTTTCTAAGTATGTCTCCTGAAACAAGGGAAACAAAAGCAAAAATAAACTATTGGGGCTACATTATAAGGAAAAGCTTATGCACATGGAAGAAAACAACCAACAAAACTAAAAGGCAACCTATGGAATGGGAGAAAATATTTGCAAATGACATATCCAGTGAAGGGTTAGTACCCAAAATATATAAAGAACCTATACAGCCCAAAACCAAAAGAATAATAATCCAATTAAAAATGGGCAAAAGACATGAATAGACATTTCTCCAAAGAAGACATCCAGGTTGTCAACAGATACATGAAAAGACATTCAACATCATTCATCATCAAGGAAAAGGAAATGCAAATCAGAACCACAATGATAAATCACCTCACACCTGACTTGAGTTTAGAAGGAATAAAATCAAAAACATAAGAAATAAGAAGTGTTGGTGAGGATGTAGGAAAAAAGGAATCTTCATGCACCATTGGTAGGAATGTATGCTGCTGCAGCCATTGTAAAAAAACAATATGGAGGCTCTTCAAAAAATTAAAAATAAAATTACCATATGATCCAGTAATTGCACTACTGGGTATTTACCCAAAGAATATGAAAATACTAATTTGCAAAGATATATGCACCACTATGTTTATTGCAGCACTATTTACAATAGTCAAATTATGGAAGCAGCCCAAGTGTCCATCAATAAATTAATGGATAAAGAAGTTGGCATATATACATATACTATAAAAAAAGAATGAGATTTTGCCATTTGCAACAATATAGATGGATCTAGAAGGTATAATGCTAAGATAAATAAGTCAGTGAGAGAAAGACAATAGAAAAAAAAAATGAACAAAGGAAAAAAGAGACAAACCAAAAAACAGACTTCTTAACTACAGAGAACATACTGATGGTTACTAGAGGGTTATTAGAGGGGAGGGGGGAATACATGAAATAGGTAAAAGGAATTGGGAGTATACTTATCATGGCGAGCACTGAGTGATGTATAGAATTGCTGAACCACTATAACCTGAAACAAATATAACACTCTACGTTAATTATACTGGAATTAAAATAAACTTTTAAAAGAGAGGGGGCACCTGAGTGGCTCAGTTGGTTAAGCATTCAACTTCAACTCACATCATGATCTCTTGGTTTGTGAGTTTGAGCCCCACATAAGTCTCTGTGCTGACAGCTCAGAGCCTGTACCACAAAGGAGGAATAGTCAAATCTAGGAAGTGGGGCCCTGTATAGGTAAATAGACCTGATTTGTTCAATATGCCAAGGATCTTAAAAAATAAGGTGGTAGGGATGGCGGAGGGGGTTGGATTTAAGAGAAAATAACAACCATAAACAATGTGTGAACTATCATGTTTAGATCCTAATTTAAATGAGCTATAAAAACAACTTTAAGAAAATTAATGAAATTTGAATATAGAATGGTTATGAAGCAATACTAGACAATAATTTTAAGTATAATATTGCCATATTAGAAAATATTAGCAATATTAGAAAATGCCCTGTTTTAGAAATTCATGTTAAAGTATTTCGAAGTGAAATGACATGATGTTTTGTATTTATTTTATTTTTTTTTAAATTTGTTTCTAGGAGAGAGAGAGACAGCGTGAGCAGAGGAGGGTCAGAGAGAGAGATACAGACTCTGAAACAGGCTCCAGGCTCTGAGCTGGCAGTCAGCACAGAGCCCAACGCGGGGCTCAAACCCACGAACCGCGAGATCATGACCCAAGCGAAAGTCGGACGCTTAACCGACTAAGCCACCCAGGCGCCCCTGTATTTATTTTAAACTACTGCAGCCAAAGAGAAGAAAAGGCGAAGTGAGGTGGCAAGAATGCAAAAAGATATGAAATAAATATAGCTGAATGTTGACAATCATTAAAGCTTTGTAATCACAATGAGTCCACAAGGCTACTGGCTTTAAGTTTTTGTACATTTGAAAATTTTCATAATAAATGTTCAAAAGAAAAAATATTTCCCAAGTTCCCTGATGTTTTTCTTTCCCATTTTGGGAAAGAATGGGAATATGGAAGACATTAGTTTATAATGAGTTTGAAAATATATATGCAGAATGGTTCAATTACAAATATAACACACACCTCAGAATTCATTGATAATTAAGTAAGAATATATGGCAAATTATTACTTTCATTACATGACAATAAAGGAATGCTCATTATTCCTTCCTTGACATATATGTCAAATATTCAGTGATGCTAATATTGTATAAACACAGCAAATGATGGGAGAATATACTTCCTTTAATAAAACACTATTATTCTGTTTGTGAAAAAGAGATTATATCTAAGATTTCTAGTCCCAAGATGAAACTATTTAATATCATTAAAATTCTATCATTCAATTTGCTTTATAGCTAAAACTCCCATTAAAATATGCAGGGGAAAACTGCACTTTCATAGCCTATTTCTTACATATCAATTTCTAAGAATGAATCCTCTGACTATATATTTGTACTAATTTCTACAAATCTAGAAACATGGTCAAATTGCAGACTGAGGTTAATATATGTCTGAATACTTTGTATTTTTATATAGGGTGTCACAGTATTGACTAGAAATATCATTGGTATCAAATTTGAGGAGACAGAGTGAAAGATGGAGAAAACTGGGTATCATTGGATTCAAGTGTTTGGGCAGAGGAAAGTGTCAGACTCCTGGCACCATGAGTCTTTAGATGGAATGGGCTCTTTCATTTTTTTTAATTTTTTATAGCATTTATTCAGTTTTGAGAGACAGAGAATGAGTGGGGAGGGGCAGAGAGAGAGGGAGACATGGAATCCAAAACAGGCTTTGAGCCATGAGCACAGAGCCTGATGTGGGGCTCGAACCCACAAACCATGAAATCGTGACCTAAGCTGAAGTCGGATGCTTAACCAACTGAGCCACACAGGCGCCCCTGGGCTCTTTCTTTTTTAAAGTGTTCACTATAATGGAGATAACTCAGAATCTTGATATTTTCCTTTACAAGCCAGTGATGAATAAGTAAGCCTTATCACCCCTTTTTCTTTGTCTGCATTTTAGTGAAGTTTATACTATTGAACAAACACTAGCTGTAACTTGAAGCATGTGCCTTTTCTCCAGCTCTGGATTTTTATGTTTCTGTCTTAATTATACCCCTTGTGATGGTCTCCTCGTCATAATAAATGAGAGTTTATAGGAGAGACCTAAACCATTTCAGGGGTACAGACCCCCCTGAGTATCTGTTTCAGTCAGGGTTCTGCTTGTAAGCAACAAAAAGCAATTCTGCTAAGTTTAAGTGGAATATTAATTCATTAACGGGATACTGGGTAGCTCTCTAGTCATGGTGGAAGAATCAGCTTTGGGGTCAGGCAAGCAGGAACTACCTCCAAAATCTTTCTGCAGAATAGGTGTCAGTGATGGCCTCAGTACTCACTCTTATTACCGCTACCACCATCAGAGTTCCCCACAGGCCGCTCATGCTGTGTGTCTAGTTCCAATTCCTATTCAGAAACAGTGGTTAAGGAACAAGTATTTTCATTTCAGCTGAAGGGGAGGCTGGGAAAGCATTTGTCTGGCATCTTTAGTTTCAACAATGGAGGTGATCAAAGCTATCAGTTCCAAGGCAGGTAACAGAAAACATAAAGAATAAATATCCAATACAAAATTCCTGATGAATGTAGATTCTTCCCAGAAAAAAAAAAAAAATATATATATATATATATGTATGTGTATGTATATACACACATGGCATTCATTTCTGAAGGTTCTTGAACCTTTAAGACTCATCTGCTGGACTGCTAGAGAAAACATAGATCCTGATGGCTGTGGCTGTCTCATATGAGAAAATGAATCCTGCTACACAATATAAAGCCTACAGAGAATTAGTTCTAATTTTCTAAATAAACTATTCAGATTTATTTATACATCAAGTTGAGTTCTAGATGAGGACAGTGGTATGGCTGTGTGTTTAAAATGAAATTATATAAATAACCTCTTATGAGTTTTATGTCCACAAAATTCTTAAATTATCATCATGCTAATGAGAGGAAATTTTTATTATTATCCATATAACCATAATAGTAATCAGGGCCCCTTGCGCCCAGTAAGCTGAGAGTCCTTAGCTGTGAGCTGCATATATTACATTATATATGTGTTTATATATATAAACACATACACACACATAAATATATATAAACACATACACACACACATATATATATGCTATCCAGCTCTTAAATTTCAAATGAATTTCAACTTTCTTAGTATCATCTCTCAAGAAATATTAAGGAGGATCTAATTCACAATCCATGACAACACTTGTTAAAACTTCCTCTCCTATACTTCCTTCTCTCTGATTCTCATACCCTCTAGACTATTTCGAGTAGTGTTGTCCAATAAAGTAGCCACTACAGATCTAGCTATTTACATTAAAATTTAATTTAATTTAATTTAAAGTTCTGCGGCCACACTAGCCATTTCAAATACTCAATAGTCACGTGTAGCCAATGGCTACCATATATAATGGACATTTCAGATACAGGACAATTCCATAACTGCAGAAAATTCTATTGGACAATATTGCTTCAGGGGCTCTACCTCAACAAACCACAGGCCTCTTTGTGAGGCCCACCCAAGTAGCTGTCTGCACCCCCAAACTTCCCCAGCTCTTTGAAATGAAATGGCAGACAATCTGTTTCAACCTCTTTTTTTTCCCCTTTTCTTCTACTTTAGATCATCTCCTTTTCTACTATTTTTTCCCTAGTTTTATGTCACAAATAGATCCACGGACTGAGTTGACAAAGACAGAAAGCTAAGAGAAATGTAAGCAGGGAGTCAGGCAGGAAATATTTACATGTTAAGATGTCTTTTCTCAATCACATCAATATAATAATTACTATCATTTACTAAATGTCTTATGATGCACTCATCACTTCTAATGCTCCTAATAACCCTTGAGAAATAAAAGTACTTCAATTTCCTTTGAAAAACAAAAATCAGGCTTGGAGAATCAGAGGTAGATACATTATTTCCTAAATATAAAGGCCCACGTTCTCTCTGCTCCACCACTGAAAAATAGTATCTCTCTGAAGATATAAAAATGGACATTCCCATGGCAACACAAGCAGACAATGGTAAAATTCCCAAAGATCTCCCTTAGATAGGTTAAATGAAAAGCCTCTGCCACAAATATATTTTTGAATAAACTCTTTGAGGAAAGAAAAACCTACTTAATCATGTCCCAACAAAGTCTGGACATAAGTATTTTAAAGAGTCACAATTCATTATAAAAATGGCTAAAAAATGCTTTCCTTTTTGGACTTCAACAACACTTTCCAGCTCTTCTAGTTTGGTCTTAAAAATAAGTACAAAATGTATAATCAAATAAGCAGATGGAAAAATGCCAGTTTCATCCTCATTACTGACAGTCTATGCAAAACCATCTGATTTTAATCTTCCCACTTGATTTACCTCATGTTTTAAAAATTCATCCAGCCAGTGAGGAATATATGCAAAACAAGTATACTGTTATTTTCTAAGGCTTGCCAGAAATTCAAATGTAAGCATTACCAGTTTGCTATAAAAATCGAGGTAAGGAATATTTTAATTCCACAAGCAAAAGCAGAAATGCACTTATTTCCCCTCAAAAGTCATGTTAAGAAAAAAATATTTTCCTCTTCTGGAATTTAAAGAGAACATGGTTTAGAAAAATAAAACAGAAGAGAAAAAGGGAAGATGGACCTTGATCATTTCCCTATTTTCCTTTTCCCAGTTCTTTAGTACATTTCCATTTTGTCAATAATAAAATTACTTTTTTAGAGTACAGATTGGACTAGCCCAATATATTGGTATTTACCTCTTACTCGCTTAGGAAGTGGATGTGTATCTCCAGACAGAATTTAACACATATTATTTAATCAAGGAATACAACTGTTTCGCATGTAAGGTGAATTTAGGGAATTATATTCACTGGTGTCTGGGAGCTCTTTACAAGCACCATATGTGGTTTCAAATATTAACAAGAACAGCTGAATGGAGATAATATGATTTCCAAATACTCAATCTTATTGAGTGAAGGAAGTGTAGATTATATCTTACTAAAATTAGACAGATTAAATATTGAATGTATCCCACTACTAAACATGGATTATCACAGAGCCAAGATAAAAAGACTTTAAACAGGGAGAAGAGACCACCACACCCACTTCCAGGGTGGACCTAAGCCTTGTCTCAGCTGTAGTTGCATGTATAGCCCATCATTTCACACCCAATTTTATTTCCTAACCTAAGAACCTGAAATAGTTTCCAACTCTAGTGCCCTAGTTTTGCACTTGGTAAAGCATTAAATCCTTGTGATTTGTGAACAAGCTTTCCAATTAGTTTACAAACCATAGAAATGGCTCTAAGAGTATTCTAGAATTAGCAATAATAGGATGTCAACAAACCAAAAGTCTTTTCACTCAATTTCTCTCCATTCCTTTGCCAGGTCCACCTAAACGTCACCTCCTCTCTTTCCTGACATCTACAGAGTGCTCTCTCCTTCCCTTTTATCTGCCACTATCACATATACCAAGCCTGATAAGAAAGAGTTTATTCCAAGCCAACAGCATAGGAATTCACCGGAAGTCTAGAGATTCATGACTAAGCAAAATCAAACAAAGCAACCAAGTCAGCCAAAGGGGTCAACAATTTCATCAGCAATTTCAACCTGTAAGTCACACTCTGCAAGACAGTTCAGTGGGCATGCTCTGGCTCCCAAGATCACTCCTTGGTTAGGAAAATGCATAGCACATTGATTTATAGACCCCCAAGACTGTGAGGAAAAGATAATTCTGAAACCAGAATCAAGCACTGAAAGAGGAAGGCAAAGAGACAAATGGCCATCGCACCATTCATTTGACAATTCATCCGGTTCTGCCTACCAATACTCTCTGGTTTTCATACACAAATGTTATTTAAGTTCCATTTTATTATGTAACTTGTGATGGATTTACTTACATTTCATCTTTTCTACTAAACTGTTAGTTCCTCAAAGGCAAAAATACATTTTTAAACCATCTACGGTGGCTTGTACAAAGTAAGTAGTCAATAATATTTTATTGACTTAAGTCAAGAAGTTATAAGTTCTTAAAGTATTTTTTTGCATCACAGTAAAATCACTTTTGAGTCTTTTCCATCATTTATTTTGGAATCCTCTTAAAAATTCAGGTTCTTAATATTTGCAGCTGTTTTTTCTTTCAAAAAAATATTTGGTATTTCCTTGGCAAGAGAAGCTGCTGGAATAGTTGCTGAGTACTAGAAGAATGTGTCAACAAATGAGAAGCTTAGCATTCACATAAGGGCTTATTTAAATCTTAAATATTTACTTCACACTCTAAAGATATCAGTTATTGCAAAGCAACGAAACTGTGCCCAACATACCGCAGGATTTGAGCTCCAAGAGTCAAATTATCTCAGGCCACTTTTGATTCTCTATAGATAAACTGCAAATAAGACCAGAATTCTAACCATCCACAGTGAACAAAAGGCTCTGTGTAAGTGGTTATCAAACAGAACCCCAAGTCAAGTTTCCTACAGCTGTCCTGTGTAGACAGGACATAGGCCTGTGATGGAAATGTGATACCTGCCTTTCCACTAACTGGATATTTCATCTGTGGAATTATCTGTAATGGGAATTATCTATAATCTGTAAAACAAAGATCCTAGATCAGGACATCTGATGGTCCCTCCAGACTACTGTTCTCTAAATCTGTTTATAGGCTTTTCATCATCAAATAAGCCCAAAAGCATACTTTACAGTTAATAATAATAATGACAATGGCTAACATTTACTGATTCACACTATGAACTAGGCTGAAAGTTTTACATAGCTGTTATGGTTCTTTACCACAATCTTAACAAGTAGCTGTTAATTATCTCCATTTTATACATGAAAAAACTTAGGTTGCAACTAAGTAGTAGCATATATAAGGTCACAAGATAAAAAAAAAACTTTTAGGGTTAGGATTCATATCCAATTCCATCTCACTCCAGAGCTTCAGCTATTATTAACTGCTATACTATGTAGCCTTGCAAATGTCCACTGTCATCACACATTAAGCCATGTGACAGTATTTACTTAAGCTAGTAACCAGAAGTACGGTTTAAGAGCACTGAACATAGATCAGTCAAATATCCACAAGTTATTTTAACACCAGAACATGAATCTTTTCTTTTCCCATAGGAGTACATTATCATTTCCACATGCTAACTCCTTCACTCATCAACATAATGTTCAAATGGCTGCATTGTGAAAGATAAGTAGGTGAGAAACTGTCACAAAGACCACCATCATCCATGAAATGTCTACTTCCATGGGCTGTATCTATGTAAAGTGAGGCAGAGACTTCAATCTCAATTACTTAAAAGTAGTGGTTGGGAATATAATCTGAATATAATAAAGGACTCATAAGTAAACCCACAACCAACATCATACTCAATGGTGAAAAACTGAGAGCTTCTCCCCTAAGGTCAGGAACAAGACCAGTATGTCCACTATTACCACTTTATACAACATAGTACTGGAAGTCCTATCCACAGCCATAAGACAACAAAAAGAAAGAAAGGGCATTCAGACTGGTAAGGAAGAGGTAAAACTCTTCCTATTTGCATATGGCATGATACTATATATAGAAAACCCTAAAGACTCTACCAAAAAGCTAGAAGAACTGATAAATGAATTAATTAAAGTCAACAAATACAAAATCAATGTACAGAAATATGTTGCATTCCTATACACTAAAAATGAAGCAGCAAAAAACTGAAATTAACAAAACATTTACAATTGCACCAAAAATAATATCTAGGAATAAATGTGACCAAAGAGGTGTAAGACCTATACTTTGAAAACTATAAAACACTACTGAAAGAAATTCAAGACAATGCATAGAAATGGAAAGACATTCCATACTCATGGAGTGGAAAAAGAAATATTGCTAAAATGTCTATATTACCCAAAGCAATCTACACAACTAATGCCATCCCTGTCAAAAACCAATAGTGTTTTCCACACAACTAGAACAAACAATCCTAAAATTTGTATAAAACAAAAAAGATCTTGAACAGCTAAAACAATCTTGAAGAAGAAAAACAAAACTGGAGGTATCACAATTCCAGATTTCAAGTTATATTACAAAGTGGCAGAGGTGCCTGGGTGGCTCAGTCGATTAAGCGTCCGACTTCAGCTTAGGTTATGATCTCATGGTTTGTGGGCTCGAGCCCCACATAGGGCTCTGTGCTGACAGCTCAGAGCCTGGAGCCTGCTTTGGATTCTGTGTTTTTGTCTCTCTCTCTCTTTACCTCTACTGCTCATACTCTGTTTCTGTCTCTCTCTCAAAAATAAACATTAAAAAATTTTTAAGTGGTAGTAAATAAAACAGTATATGGTACTGGTTACAAATGAATACACAGATCAATAGAATAGGACAGAAAACCCAGGACTAAACCCACAATTATATTGTCATTCTTTGACCAAAATAAAAAAGAATGTGCAATGGGAAAAAGACAGTTTCTTCAATAAATGGTATTGGGAAAACTGGACAGCCACATACACCACAATGAAACTGGACCATTTTCTTTCACCTTACAGAAAAAATAAACTCAAAATGTATTAAAGACCTAAACGTGAAACCTGAACGCATAAAAATCACTGAGGAGAGCACAGGCAATAATCTCTGACATCAGCTATAGAAATATTTTTTCTAAATATGTCTCCTAAGGAAAGGGGGAGAAAAGCAAAAATAAACTATTGGGACTTCATCAAAATAAAAAGCTTTTGCACAGCAAAGGAAATAGCCAACAAAACTAAAATGAAACCAACTGTATAGGAGAGATATTTGCAAATGACATAGCTGATAAAGGATTACTATCCAAAATATATAAAGAACTAATACAAAACAAATAATCCGACTAAAATCAGACAGATGATATGAACTAAATGGCTAAAATTAGGGGTGCCTGGGTGGCTCAGTCAGTAGCATCCAACTTTGGCTCAGGTCCTGATCTCATGGTTTGGGCATTCAAGCCCTGCATCAGGCTCTATGCTGACAGCTTGGAGCCTGGAGCCTGCTTTGCATTGTGTCTCCCTCTCTTTCTGTCCCTCTCCCATTCATGCTCTCTTGTGCTCTCTCTCTCTCTCTCTCTCTCTCTCTGTCTCTCACCTTTCTCTCTCAAAAATAAATAAATTTAAAAAATAATAATGGCTAAAATAAACAACACAGGAGACAAGTGTTGGTGAGGCTATGGAGAAAAAGGAACCCTTGCAGGATGCAAACTGATACAGCCATTGTGGAAAACAGTATGGAGGTTCCTCAAAATATTAAAAATAGAACTATCCCACAATCTAGGAATCACACTACTGGGTATTTACCCAAAAAATACAAAAACATTAATTCAAAGAGGTATGTGCACTCCCATGTTTATTACAGACTTATTCACAATAGCTAAGGTATGGAAGCAGCCCAAGTGTCCATCAATTGATAAATGGATAAAGATGTGGTATGAAGAAGAGTTAATATGGCAGAGCAGCATGGAGACCCTGAGCTTGTCTCATCCCTTAAACACTAGTAGATCAGCACCAAACCATTCTGAACACCTAGCAAATTGGTGTGAAGATTAACACAATAATCTTCATAACTTGAGCCTCAGAACTCAGCAGGTACATAGTGCAGGGAGGTGAACTGGGGGAGAGAAAAGCCATGTGAGGTAGGGGAGCCATTTTCACAGAGAGAGAGAACCGATAAAGAAAGGGGGAGGATGCAGCACAACAGGAATTTGGCCATCTGTATGGCCAAACATTTACAATTGCACCAAAAACCATGAAATACTTAGGAATAAACTTAACCAAAGGTGAAAAATCTATACACTGAAAACTATAGAAAGCTTATGAAAGAAATAGAAGAAAACACACACAAAAAATGGAAAAAACATTCCATACTCATACACTGGAAGAATAAATATTGTTAAAATGTCGCTATTGCCCAAAGCAATCTACAGATTCAATGCAATCCCTATCAAAATAACACCAGCATTCTTCACAGAGATGGAATAAACAATTCTAAAATTTGTATGGAAACAGAAAAGTCCCTGAATAGTCAAAGTAATGTTGAAAAAGAAAACCAAACCTGGAGGCATCACAATACCGGACTTCAAGCTGTATTACAAAGCTGTAATCATCAAGACAGTATGATACTGACAAACGCAGACACATAGATCAATGGAACAGAATAGAGAATCTAGAAATGGACCCAGAAATATATGACCAACCAATCTTTGACAAAGCAGGAAAGAATATCCAATGGAAAAAAGACAGTCTCTTCAGCAAATGGCGGTGAGAAAACTAAACAGCGACATGCAGACGAATGACCTGGACCATTTCTTATACCATACACAAAAATAAGTCAAAATTGAGGAAAACCTATAGGTAAGACAGTAAGGCATCAAAATCCTAGGGCAGAAACAGGCAACAACTTCTTTGACCTCAGCCACAGAAACTTATTTGACATATCTCTGAAGGCAAGGGAAATGAAAACAAAAATGAACTATTTGGACCTCATCAAGATAAAAATTTGCTTCTGCACAGTGAAGGAAACAATCAGCAAAATTAAAAGCCAACTGATGGGAAGATATTTGCAAATGATATATCAGATAAAGGGTTAATATCCAAAATCTATAAAGAACTTATCAAACAACACCTAAATCCAGTGAAGAAATGGGCAGAAGATATGAATATACACTTTTCCAAAGAAGACATCCAGATGGCTGACATATGAAAAAATGCTCAGTATCACTCATCAAGGAAATATAAATCAAAGCCACAATGAGGTACCACTTCACACCAGTCAGAATGGCTAAAATGAACAACTCAGGCATTGACAGATGTTGGTGAGGATGAGCAGAAAGAGGAACCTTCCTACACTGCTGGTGGGAATGAGAACTGGTACAGCCCCTCTGAAAAACAGGATGGCGCCTCCTCAAAAAATTAAAAATAGAATTATTCTGCAACCCAGCAACTGCACTACTAAGTATTTATCCAAAGGATATAAAAATGCTGATTAGAAGGGGCACGTGCACCCCAATGTTTATAGCAGCACTATTAACAATAGCCAAAGTATGGAAATAGCCCAAATGTCCATCAACTGAGGAATGGATAAAGAAGATGTGGTGGTGGTGGTGCTGGTGGTATGGGTATGTAATGGAGTATTATTTCGCCATAAAAAATGAAATCTTGCCATTTGCAGCAACATGGTTGGAACTAGAGAGTATGATGCTAACTGAAATAAGTTGATCTGAGAAAGACAAATACCATATGATTTCAGTCATATGTGGAATTTAATAAACAAATGAGCAAAGGGAATATATGAGAGAGAGAGAGACCAAGAAACAGACTTTATAGAGAAAAAAACATATGGTTAACAGAGGGGAGCTGAGGGGCACCTGGGTGGCTCAGTCGGTTAAGCATCTGATTTCAGCTCAGGTCATGATCTCACAGTTCGTGGGTTCGGATCCTGTATCGGGCTCTGTGCTGAGAGCTAGCTCAGAGCCTGGAGCCTGTTTCAGATTCTGTATCTCCCTCTCTCTCTGATCCTCCCGTACTCACACTGTCTCTCTCTCTCTCAAAATAAATAAAAAACATTAAAAAAATTAAAAAGAAAACAAACAGAGGGGAGCTGAGTAGGGGGAATAGGGGAAATCAAATCTGTGTTTGATTGTTTTTTAGGCTGAAGCTAGGGGCTTACCTCAAACAAAATTGTACAAAAGTAATTGTCACTCTCATTTTCTCAAAGCTGCGCATAGTTCCCTCATTCAGTAGTGCATCTTCTCCCTTTTCAGGCTTATACCTATATCCTTTCTCTTTTCCAAAACCTATTCTTGAAAGCCATTGAGACCCATAAACATCTCAAGGTATTCAAGAATGAAAACAATTAAAAGATATGAGTGCTGAGACCATCTGTGTTAACATAGCTTAATTAAGAATATAGACTAGCTATGTCAACATAAATTAGTTATTTGTTCCAGGAAACTTTGCCTGGGAAAGATAAAGCTGTAAACCAATTAGGGGAGGTAAAATAAAAGGAAAAAAATCTTTGCTGTTTGCTTCAGAAAATTCCCACAGATCAATTATCAGTGAAAAAATCTGCTCACCTTGGCAAACATTTGCTTATCATACCAAGTTTACGGATCAGGGCTTATTTAAAGTCCCTGAATCACAAGGTCCATTAATCGTAAACTATAATATCACAAACTTTGCCCAATCCAAATTAATTCCACATCTTGAAAAACGTACCTCAAACTATTTGAGTTCTGGTATGAAAGCCCTAAAACTATCTCACTTCTGACTGCCTCCTTCTGAGACACTGTTAGGATCAGTAAGAAGATGGATACCTTTCTTTCTACAGTGAGTTCTAATAAATTTAGCTTTGGGGCACCTGGGCACCTCAATCAATTAAGCATCTGAATCTGAATTTCAGCTCAGGGCATAATCTTATAGTTTGTGGGTTCGAGGCCTGCTTCAGGCTCTGAGCTGATGGTGCAGAGCCTACCTGGGATTCTCTCTCTCTCTCTCTCTCTCTCTGCCCATGCTCACTCACTCTCTCATGCCCTCTCTCTCAAAATAAATAAAAACTTAAAATAAAATTTAGCCTTGCTGTATTAATCGGTCAAGTGGTAATTTGGGGAGGAGTCCAACAGCACAACATGTAAGATGATATAACCCATGTTTTTCTAGGTCACAGCAACCTGGGAATAAAACTTTCAAAAAATAATATTTCTCTGGAAAATATTTAGTGGCTAAGACAGGAACCAAATATGCTCATCTAGTCAGAACTGAGGAACCAACTTCAAGTTCTCCAAAACTATACACCTATTTCTAGAAGGCACAAGGTGTGTCTCAAATTTAATTGTGAAGAAATTTTTTCAGTATCCATTCATTTCTGAGACTTCTGCTGCATTAAAAGTTAAGTGAAGGCAATAGCACTGTAACTGGAGCCTAGCTTCTCCTGTGTCTGTAGAAACTATCAGCATCCCCTGAAGTCACTAACTCTGCTTCCCACCACTTAGGTCACCCCTGTTTCAGCCATCTGAAGCTAATCATTGTGTCAAAAGCTGGCCAAAATCAGTGCTGCTCATATCACTGCCTCCAGGGCTGAAGCTGGAAAATCCAAAGTGAGGGATGCTTCCAAAACTAGAAGGTTATACTGTGCTAACCATTACCTGCTCCACATATGTATATGACCAATGGGAGGCTACCTGTCACCATTATTGATGAGCATTTGGACAATCAGGGAAATAAGCAGAATGCAAAGAATCAAAATAATCTTTTATTCATTGATTCCATCTTTCATACATAGAGCAAATATGAGTGCCTCCTGTGACAAAAAAAGGAATTCATTAAGAGTCTTAAAGTGTTGGTATCCATCCAGTAGTTTTGTCATCAATTCCATTCAGCATTCACCCCCATATTAACTGAGAACATTCCATGTGGCACAGACAGTGCAACACTGAGGATAAAATGGAAGAAAAAAAAAAAAAAGACAGTCTTCACCAAGTGTAGAGGTGAAATGGGGAAACATAATGAAACAACTGGAATACAGAATGTATGTTGAAGTAGATGGTGGTACAAGAGCAGAGAAAGGACCTCACACCTAAAGATGCACACAGACTAAAAGTGAGAGGATGGAAAAGCACTCACCACATAAATCAAAATCAAAACAAAACAAAACAGGGGACCAATACTTGTATCAGACAAAACAGACTTAAAGTAACAAGAGCAAAAAAAGGCATGTAACGATAAAGGGATCAATCCAGCAAGAGGATATAACAACTGTAAATATTTTTGCAGCCAATACTGGAGCATCTAAATACATGAAGCAAATATGTGCAAACATAAAGAGAAAAATTGATGGTAATTCAATAATAGTGGGGTACTTAAACATTCCACTTAGATCAACAGAGAGATCATCCAGACAGAAAATCAATAAGGAAACAATGCCTTTGAATGACAGTTTGCACCAGATGAACATAACAGTATATGCAAAACATTCCAGCCAAAAACAACAGAATACAGGTTTTTCTCAAGCACACATAGAATATTCACAAGCACATACAAATTTAAGAAACTTGAAATCATACCATGCATCTTTTCTGATCACAATGGTATGAAACTAGAAATAAATTATAAGAAATAAAATTGGAAAAAACTCAAACACATGGAAACTAAACAACATGATACTAAAAAACCCAGAGGTCAAAATAGGAATCAGAGAAGAACTCAAAAAATACATGGAGACAAAAATGCAAACACAATGGTCCAAAATCTTTGGGTCAAAGCAAAAACAGTTCTAAGAGGGAAATGTATAGCAATAAAGGGTTACCTCAAGAAACAAGAAAAAAAAAACAATAACAACAACAAAATCTCTAAGAGTCTAATTTTATGCCTAAAGGAACTAGGAAAAGAAGAACACAGTTCCCAAGGTGAATAGAAGAAAGGAAATAATAAAGGTCAGAGCAGAAATAAATAACAAGACAAAAGAGAAAAAAAGGGGGGGGGGGAGGGAATCAATGAAACCAAGAGCTATTTCTTTGAGAATATAAACAAGATTGACAAACTCTTAGCCAGAGTCATCATGAAAAAGAAAAAGGACCCAAAGAAAATAAGAACTGAGAGAGGAGAAATAACAACTGACACCAAAGAAATACAATGGATTGTAAGGGAATACTATGAAAAATTATATGCCAACAAATTGGACAACCTAGAAGAAATGAATTCCTTAAAACATACAATCTTCCAAAATTGAGGACAGAGACCAAACATAGGGCTCAAACCCACAAATCATGAGACCATGATCTGAGCTGAAGTCGAATGCTTAACCAACTGAGCCACTCAGCTGCCCCTAATTTAATTGTTTAAAAAGAGCAGAAAGAGGTAAATAAATCTAGATTTTTTGAATCAGAGAAAACCTCCTGGGTTAAATGATCTGTGATGGTTCAGAAGGCAAAAAAGAGTATTATGTATTCTAGGAACAACTGTTCAGTATGGTCAGAGATATCATGTGAATTAGGAGGATAGGGTAAACATGAAGCTGCATAGTGGGAAAGAGACCATGAAAATCATGCTGAGGAATTGGGGATTTATTCTCAAGGGGAAAAACGGCTATTGATGGCTTTAACCAGAGGTTTAAATCTATCAGATTTTCAGAGTTATTTCTCTGGTAACACTGTAGACAATGAATTAGAAGGAAGCAAATAGGAGGCAGGAGAACCTACTAAGAAAGTTCTAGAAGAGACTCAAGTAAAAAGTAAGGTTTCCTGAACTAGTGTGGCAATGATGATGATAGAAAAAAGGAAAAAGAGGGGGGGGGGAAAGATGGACAGATCTAAGAAATAGAAAGGAAATGGAATTGATAGTCATGGTGATTGACTATAGAGGTGAAAGAGAGAGAATACCATCATTCCCAACAGAGGAGTCAAGTGCTGTCAGTCCTCAGCTCACAACCCTGCAATGGTTCCATATCACTCAAAATGAAAGCTAACATCTCTATAATGGACTATAAATAAGGTTGACAAAGTCTATGTGTCAAAGACCCCCAACAAAGCTCCTTTGCCTCAGACTTTACCTCTTACTGCCCTCCTACAAGCTTGCTCTACCTCCTGAAAGTCAACCAATGTCACAGGCACAAGTCAGTAAGACAGTGCATCAATATACATCAAGAAGATGCCAGTATCACTGCACTGGTCAACATGGCACAGGGCATATGGTGATGTAGATATTCAAAATAAAGACAAATATTATTTGTCTATTTGAAGTATTGTATAGACAAAGAATTGACAAAAAATTCACAGATACTGTTGTAATGTACTCAATATTTCATCTAGCAAGGGTTAATACTCTTTCCCCAATTTGTAAGTCATGTTATCAAATAAGAGAAAGACTAATGGAGAATAATATATGTCTTATAGCAGAGACAATGCTAGTTAGCTGCAGTTAAAATCTTGGTACCTAAATCTGTTTTTCTTTGTGTCTTTAAGAATTTAGAAAACCCAGGGGTGCCTGGGTGGCTCAGTCAGTTAAGCATCCGACTTCGGCTCAGGTCATGATCTTGTGGTCTGTGAGTTCAACCCCCACGTCAGACTCTGTGCTGAAAGCTCAGAGCCTGGAGCCTGCTTCAAATTCTGTATCTCCCTCTCTCTCTGCCCCTCCCACGCTCATGATCTGTCTCTCTCTCAAAAATAAATAAACTTTTTAAAAAATTTAGAAAACCCAATCATTTCTAAATAGTGTTTTGCAGACCGAACTGGAAACAAGTTTTCTTAAACTTTAGCATGTGTCAGAATCAAACCCAGAATTTCTGACTCATTAGGTCTTGGGTGGGCCCCAAGAACTGGCATTTCTAACAAACTTCCAGGTAATGTAAATGCTGCTGGTATAGGGACCACATGTTAAGAATCACTGTAGATCAACAAGACTTTCTCAACGGAGCCAGTTTGTGACCAGTTTGATCATTTCAGCTGGGATCTTCATGATTCTCAACTCAAGTTCATTGAATTAAATATCTAAATACAGAAGCACTGAATGGTATAAAATTAATTCAAATTAGTTTTTGAACTTCCTTTAACTTAATTCTGACATTTTTCACACTATAGTCTGTCAATCATCCTATTTTTCAATTTTTTAAAGTGTGTGAGCATTTACATTTATATGATAGAAAAAATGTTCATTGCTGAGCAAAGTGTTATGTGCATTATGTTTTCTCTTTATATATAACTTTTCATTTTCTCTTGAAGTTAGTAATTGCTTCATTTTTAATTTGCGTCATTTTCTGTGACCAATCACTAATGTGATAGATCTTTCAAATGCTTAGCAATAATATTTTCCAAATGATCAAATGCATTGGATGATTAAAGAGTACATTTTTTTCCCTAGAGACCCCACTCCATCTTCCTGCTCCAATCTGATATGTAGTTTCCTGCGCTTGCTGAGCAATCATTATCCTAGAAGTCCTTGGTCATTTTCCTATGTTGGATCCTCTTATTTCCTAATCCCATGTCTTCCTATTTCTTGATTTACTTTCTTACATTGTTGAAACATATATTCCAGTTGTATCAAAAGAAAGGAGACAGATGAGGTTAAATTTTGTGAGTTATTGCATACCTACAATTTTCTGTATTTTTGATTAGCTGGGTATAGCATTCTAAGACAGTAATATTTTTCACTTTAATTTTTGAAGGCTGTGCTCTATTGCTTTCTAACTGCTAGTATTTCTAATGAGATTTCAAATGCTATTCTGATTTTATTCTTCCTTTTTATATAACTTTTGACTTTCCTCTCTTAAACTCTTAGAATCCTCTTTCATTAGGTATTCTGAACTTTCATATTAATGTGCCTTAAATTATGAGTCTTTTTTCATGGCCTGGGTTCTGAGTGGGCTATTTCTGTTGAGGGACTCACAGATTTAAGACTCAGAGATATTTTATTATACTGTTTACTTGATACTTTCCTATAAGTGTCTGAGGAACTCCTATTAGATAGATCTTGGAGGCCTTGTATGAATCCTTTAAATTTCTTGCATATTCTTTCCAATTTCCCAACTCTGTGTTTTTTAAAAGTTGTTTTTTTCTATTTTGTCTTTAAAATCTTCTATCAAAGTTTTATTTTAATTAGATTTTATTTTCTTTTATATGCTATTTTATTTTTATTTTAGAGAGAGAGAGAGAGAGAAAGAGAGAGAGAGAGAGAGAGATTGCAAGTGGGGAAGAGGGGTACAAGGAGAGAGAATTCACACAGGGCTCAATCTCGGGACCCTGGGATCATGACTTGAGCCAAAATAAAGAGTCCATCGCTCAACTGACTGAGCCACCCAGGTGTCCCTGCAATTTTATTTTAATGAATTAAATTATTCTAACTGAACATTTGTTATATATTTAATTTCCAGGACCTCTTTCTTAATCGCTTTTGAATATTCTTTTGTATCTTTGGGATCATTAATATAACTTCTTGGATTTTCTCTGCTGCTTTCATGTGTTATCTCTCTTTCATCCAGCTTCTCTTTTTTTCATAATTGATTTCTCTGTTTGATTTGGAAACTATTTCTCTATGTCAGCACATCTCAAACATTAACCTATATCAAAATCATCTGAACAGCTTATTAAAACACAGATTACAGGGCCCATCCCGAGTTTCTGATTCAGTAGGTCTGGAGTAGGACCAAAGAATTTGCATTTCTAATGAATCCCCAGGGGCTACTGATGCTACTTGTCTAAGAAACAAACTTTTCTTTAGGGTGATTGGTTGTATATCTTGAGGAGAAAAGATGACTCATGTGTATGAAGATTAATGACCTGATCTGGGTTCTCTGCCCAGATTATTCCTCAGAACCCCTGAGGCTGTGATTTTAACCAAACTCCAGAATTCAGTGCTTTGTGGACTGGGCTCAGAATCAACTGGATGGTAGTGATCTAAAATTTTCAGTATATTTCACACCTTGGTAGACAACTGCTGTGCAAATAAAATATAACATACACAATAATATCACACTATTGTAATTCCAAAATTTGTGCTTTTAAAATAGACAACTTTCATAGAAAAGAGCAGAGAATAAAATAAGATTCCAGAAAAAAGTTCAGGATGTAGGATGTCACTCTAACTTTAGGTACTATAAAATAAAAGAATGAGTAAATTGAATAATACATCCTGATTATTCCTTATTAGCTATTGAAATCTTCCTAGTGAGTGGAAAAAGGAGTTGCAGCCTCCTAAGTCGTAATAACACCGAGCAATCTGGAAATTATGTACTACTAGCAGAAAAAAAAGGCACGAAGTATATACTTTAACAGTATATACTCATAAAAAATATTATCGTTTATACTTTTCTCTTTTCACTGACTCCAATTCTCTTGCAAATCCTGACCGCTGCAAGGTCAAAAATAAGACAAACAGCTCTGTCTAGTGGCAAATTTGATCATTGCAGCCAAAGTGGAGAATAGTACTCAAGTCAAACTCTAAAAATCTAACACTTACAAACAACCTTGACAAGAGGTGGCAGTTTTACCCCCACTCAGGAGACACAACGGATAAACACTTACATCCATCAGTCATGTCATCTCTGTTTAGGATTCTCTCAGCAGTTAAGAGAGAGGGGTGTAAACCACAGCTCAGTAATTTAATTTACAAGGAAAATAGTTTTATTTGTGAAATTGTGCTTTTTAGAATACTTTGTCTGAATCATAAGTTCACATCTTAGTCTGCTCTTATCTTCACTCTCCTTCCTTTTTCCCCTTTTTTCTCTTTTAGTAGAAATCTGGAATTGAACTGTCAGTCAAAATCCTGTCATCATATGGCAGATCTGATCTGTCCCATGGCAGCTTTGGTAATCCAACTCTTTCCACAAAGCCCTCCAGAATGTGAATAGAACATCACATGGGAAAAATGAAGAACAGCAGCTATTTGCTCCTGGTTCCATCCAACAAACAGAGATTTTTTTTTAAAAGCACTGATGTATCAGGGTAGAAAGTTACCATATTCTATACCTTTGTACTTTGAAAAACTAATGTGCAGAATCTTATAAATTAAAAAAAGAATAAATAAAATCATAAATTAAAAAACAAATAATAAAGTTAAAAAAAACAGAAGATGAGGAATCCAATGGTGGACTAAGACTGGGGCCCCTGGTATTTCTGGGTATGGGATGGAGAGGATATACGGTGAATTGAATTGAAACATATTAAACATGAAGGAATAGACCTTGGTAGCTTTTTAACACATAACAGTTACAAGATTTAAGGCTATGTTTACACCCCCAAAGGAAAATGATCAAAGGGCTAAAATATCACATGTATTTTCTAAAAACATATATTCAAGAGTGTAATATTGAAGAAGTCAATTAGAACACTACAGTTTAACATATATTCAAGGAAGATTCCAGTGTTAAAAGAATACTTTTGGAAGATAAATGTAACAAAATGCAAATTGTTAAAAAAAAAAAAACTTACATTACCAAAAAATATAAAGAAGTTAAAAAATACCCATAATATAAGATTTACAGATAAGTGCTATTAACATTTAGTGTAAATCTTTTAAGATTTTACTTTTATGGGAAAAGAAGCTATTTGCATTCTGAGGATAGCAATTATTCTTATGAATGCATTAATATTAGGCATATGGGGGAAGGCTCATGGTGAACATAAAAAAGAAAAGGCTAACTGGTCTGTAGGAAATATAGGTATGCCATTGTTTTTAATTTAAAAGATTTTTAAGTTTTTATTTAAATTCCAGTGAGTTAACAGTATAATATTAGCTTCAGGTGTACAATATAGTGATTCAACACTTCTATACATCGCCCAGTGCTCATCACTAAGCCCTCCTTAACCCCCGTCATCTATTTAGCCCATCCCCACACCTACCTCCCTTCTAAAACAGATTGTATTTTAAATGTATCAAAAGGATGAATTTATATAGACAATCCACAATGTTAAGTCAAAAAAAGTCAATTTAAAGACCCCAAAAATGGCAATGATACACATCCTGTCAATTTTGACATATTGAGACTGGAAGGAAAAGATATATATATACACTATCAAACTTTCCCTCAATGGCAATATTGTCAGTTTTTTAAGTTATGAAATGATGACCGTATCATATAAGCAATAAGCCATAAAGTCTAAGAATCTTGATCATGATTTAGTGTTATAATTGAATAAAATCCATCACAAGGCTAACGTGACACATATGTAATGACGCACATAATCACTGTGGCATTACACAGCAATTTGGCATAAATGGCAAACTGTTACGTAAATGACTGAAATTAGCATGACTTTCACACAGCCAAATCAAGCATTTCTGGAGTTGGCTGGGGAGAGGGATAACAAAACAGACTGAAAAACTGCTTAAGACCCTGCCAAAGAACACCAGGCAGCTTAGTCTTCCTATGCTTCCTCTGGTGAAAGCAAAGGGTTGGGGGTGCGGGCGCAGGAATAATGTAGGAAGGGTCCTACAGAGGAATCAGAGAAGTACAGTTTGTACTCTTGTTTCTCTTGTTTTTCCTCATCTGGGGGCTCCTAGGAAACTCAAGACAAGTTGGTCTTCCCTGCCACGTAAATGGTAGGACCCTCCAACCTTCAGAAGTCCTCAAAGTTAATTTCTGCATTTACCGCTACTGTCATTCCCAACATCACCACCAAGCAGAGCCCCTATTGAGTCTGAAATAGCAGCCATTTCTTCCAGTTAACAAATAGCCCTGACTCGTGAGTTCGAGTCCCGCATCGGGCTCTGTGCTGACAGCTAGCTCAGAGCCTGGAGCCTGTTTCAGATTCTGTATCTCCCTCTCTCTCTGACCCTACCCTGCTCATGCTGTCTCTCTCTCAAATAAATAACACTAAAAAACAAACAAACAAACAAATAGCCCTAAGATGGTTAATGAGTGCACTGCTGGGTGTTCAT
The DNA here is from genome assembly GCF_003009895.1 of Hyaena hyaena. Taxonomy (NCBI): domain Eukaryota; kingdom Metazoa; phylum Chordata; class Mammalia; order Carnivora; family Hyaenidae; genus Hyaena; species Hyaena hyaena. The sequence continues at coordinate 187,047 of NW_024081340.1, forward strand.
GCTCAGAGCAGGAGCACAGGGTGTTTGGATTGCTGGGAGAGTGATTTTAAGAGGAAAAAATAAAGAGCACAGAAATGAGAGGCACAAAGAAGAGACAAATTTTCAACTTCCTCAAAAATTTTCCCAGAGCTAATTCTGCTATTAAGTCATCAGAAAATAAAGAAGAAAAACAAAACATAAAATTTGAAATTAGACATTAAAAAGTTGAGATTATAGGGGTGGATGGGTGGCTCAGTCGGTTGAGCATACGACCTCAGCTCAGGTCCTGATCTTGCGGTCTGTGGGTTTGAGCCCCTCGTCGGGCCCTGTGCTGACAGCTCAGAGCCTGGAGCCTGCTTCAGATTCTGTGTCTCCCTTTCTTTCTGCCCCGCCCCCCCACTTTTAAGCTCTCTCACTCTTATGCTCCCTCTCTCTCTCAAAAATGAACATTAAAAACAATTTTTAGGTTGAGATTATGTTTCTATAATAACAGAGTGAGACTTGGAAAAGTTACTTAAACTTTCTCATCATCAGTCTCTTTATCTAAAAAGATAAAAAAGAAAAGTATGCCTACCTGATTCGCAGAAAAGTTCAAAGAAATAAAGTAGTTAGCAGATATCATGCTTCTCACATGCTTCTACCAAAGAGCCTATCTCAGTCTGGGCTGCTATATCAGAATACCATACCCCAGGTGGCTTAAAAAGCAAACATCATAGTTTAATTTTACCATTTATACACACTTCATATTCTACTCTTTATGCATATAGTTTAATGTAAAAATTCATGTTTTAAATATGTATATCAAAGAAAATTTATACTATGATGTTTAACTTCTGATTTAGCCTAGCCCTGGCTCACACTCCAGTTTTGGCAGCCCAAGTTTATGTGAAAGCATGAATAGAATGCATCTAGTGTACAATAAATACACAAAAAGTACTTTCTCCCCCCCTTCCTCCCCTCTCCTCTTCTCTGGACTCAGAAGCCAAGAGTAGCTATCTTCTACCTTGGACAGGTTTCTCTTGCCCTCTTCCTGGCTAAAATGCAGAGACAAAGAGTAGAAAATGAACCAGCTACTGGGTAGTTCTCAATCGGGAATGATTTTGACCACTAGGAGACATCTGGCAATGTGTGGAGGCATTTCTTTCTCACTGTCACAGCTGAGGAGTGGGGGCATAAAATAATGAGATCTTATGGTAGAGGTCAGAGGTGCTGCTACACATCCAACAACACACAGGGCAGCTCCCACAACAAAGAAGTATTTAGCCTAAAATGTCCATAGTGCTGAGGTAGAGACACACTGAGCTCCAGGTAACTGGCCCCACGGTGACTTTCCCCAGCAGAGACTCAGGCTAACTGATCTATGTTGGGAGTGTTTTATGCTTTGCCAGGCTATGGGCACTCCCATGCTTCAGAGGACCTAAATTTAAACTTGAGCTGTTGAAAACTGGTTCAGAGTCTTTACTAGATTCTGATTTTGTTCAGAAATGAAAAGCTCGTGTGCCCAAGAAATTTAAAATAGAACTCTGCCAAACAATCAAAGGTATGACTTTCTTCATCCTATATTTCATCTTCCCCTGCAGAGTACTGAAAAACGTAAGCTAATCCCTTTACGTTCTAAGGGTGCCTGGTATCTAAGGCTTTCTGCAAAAAGTGTGGAAGATCAGGGGTGCCTGGGTGGCTCAGTCGGTTAAGCATCTGACTTCAGCTCAGGTCATGATTTCTCAGTTTGTGGGTTCAAACCTGGCGTCAGACTCTGTGCTGACAGCTAGCTCAGAACCTGGAGCCTGCTTCAGATTCTATATCTCCCTCTCTCTCTGACCCTCCCCTGCTCACGCTGTCTCTCTCTCTCACACACAAATAAATAAGAACATTTAAAAAAATTTTTTAAGTGTGAAATATCAAAACATTGTTTGATACCAGTTCCTGATTCAGAAAGATACACACACCCATAAACTCTTCAGGAAATTTTAAAAATGCCCATCGCACTCAGACACAAAGTAGAATGTGATATTTCACAATATGGTTGCTGAAGAATAAACTTCTGAGTGTATCCACCATTCCCATTCCCCATAATCTCTCAATTTAACACCTGAGATTAACTCACTTACATAATCCTCATGCTGTGAACTGTTCAGAAGCCCCAGCATCGATCAGGTCTGAGCTGAGAAGCATTTCAGAAATGACAATATTCTCAAGGAGGAAAGAGATGTGAAAACTAATGAATGAGACCAGTTTTAATGGAAATACATAGACATTTACCTGATGAAAATGACAAAATATGTATCCAGCTACACAAACTTTATCTTCATATACTAAAGACTGCTGCAATCTAGGCTTCGTATGTATCTGTCTATACTTGGCTCACTGTGTCTATGTTTGGCTCCTTCTCATCTCTGGGCACAACAAACATTCAACCTGATGGTCAGCAGGTGGAAACCAAGAAAGTCTTTAGAACCTAATGTAAGCCAAACACGGCCAGAAAACTTGAGAGTCACCAAATCAAATACCTGTGCCTTCTATGGAGGCACATCAAGGCCTCATGTATCTTTATAGGAAATAGGAAATTAATTATTTTATTCTCTGATAGGAACTTTTTTTCCCCTCTCACTATAAGAATTCCTGGTTTCATTTTACAGGATTTAGAAGCAAGGATTACCTTTACCCCTGGGCAAGAGGGGTGCCCTGTCCTGATGCCCATGCTATAGAGACATCCATTCTGGCCTTGCGGTGGTCATCCCCACTCTGAGGGGTAAGGAGTCATCTGCCCAGAGACCAAGCTCTGGATGCATAGGACCTGGAGTTCCTTTTTCTTTTTAAATGTTTTATTTATGAGAGAGAGAGACAGCATGATCAGGGGAGGGTCAGAGAGAGAGGGAGACACAGAATCTGAAGCAGGCTCCAGGCTCTGAGCAGCTGTCAGCACAGAGCCTGACACGAGGCTTGAACCCAAGACCTGTGAGATCATGACCTGAGCCGAAGTCAGACGCTCAACTGACTGAGCCACCCAGGCACCTCTGGAGTTTCTTCTTCAAAGAGCCTCAAATGCCCTCTAAGAGCTACATGAGCTTTTCCTCAGGTCTTTCTTCTGAAGCAGCACCTAGGCCTGAAGAGTGAGCAAGGGGCACTATTTCAGAGGGGGTAGGGAATAGAGTTTAGGCATATGAGCTAGAGAGTCCACAGACTTAGCAAGTCAGGGCCCTTGGGTGTGGGACAGAGTGAGGGACGAAAGGGCTGGGGACAGGGTCAGAGAATAGGCCAAAGCGCTGGGTTCACAGGTCTGCTCTCGAAGTACTAACACTTGCTGGCTAACTCCAAGTTCAAGAATTCTAAATGTGAAGTGGTCTTTAAGAAGGTATATTAGTCAAGGTGGGTGAATAGAACATTTTATTTGACAGTCTGGGAGCTTGATGTGTAAGTTTTCAATTATTTATGCATGCAGTAGATGGGCTGCCATTCGACCAGTCCTCACATAGAGAACAATGTGAAAGTTGTCTTCACCCCACTCCTCACCCCTTCCTACTTCCCATCATAGCCTTTGTCTTGTCTGGTTCAGTGAAGGTGGTTTGGCTCTTAACTTCACCATATATCGCACTTGCTTCCCCCCCCCCCCAGCACCCCTTCCCCCGTCCCCGTCATTCATGACATCACAACCATGGCTTTCCCTTTTCCCTGAGACTCAGGAGGGCCAGAGCAACAGCCTTTTGCTTTCTCCCCGCCCCCCCCCAGCCTGGGGGGAAGGAAGGGGCCCAGCCTTCTTGTTGACGCCCCCGTCCCTCCCCTGGATCAGGTTGAGAAGGAACCAGCCAGCCCTTCCCTCCTCTCGGTTTTCTTTCCCACCCAGTTTATTTTTTGTCTCCCTTGGAGCCCCTACCTCTGAAGCCATTTTATGAACCATCATGTGTCATATGAGCCTCCATTAAAAACAAAAACAGGCAAAAAAAAAAAAAAGGCAGGCTTCCCCTGCCCCTTGGAGTTTAGATGATGAAATGTACTCTAAGACACTGGCATTTCTCATCCACAATCTGCTCCCTGAAAATGTGCTGAGCAGCTCTGTCTCTAGGCAGCTTCTCCAACTAGCTTTGAACTTGTATTTTTGAAGCTCCTGTCTCTTGACCCTTTCCTTACTCTCCTCAGCCGCCCCTGTCCCAGCACCCACAGGCATGCTTGCTTGTTCCTCCCTTATAACCCCTTTTACGTCTGACTCACTCCAGGCCCTATGTGTTCCTTTCTGGCTTCACTGATTGTGACTCCCTGCCAATTTCTTGCGATCTTTGTCTGCTCCTCTGCTCAGCATACTTTGCTGGCTGCTTCTTCATTCTCATTCTTTAGCAATTTCAATAGCTTTTCCCAGGGAGCATTGCCCTCCTCCCTCTGCTTCATGTGTCTTTTTAGGAAATAAGGAATCAATCATGTTATTCCCACTTTGGGTACTCTCCCTCCTTCTACCCCCCACCCCCAAATATTAAGTCTCAGCCCCATTGGAAGGGAAGTTATAGTAATGATAAAACTTGCTTTTACTCCAAGACTGACTGGATTACAACTGGCTTTCAAACTAGGGTATTGCCATATCTACCCATGATTATCCAGTCATTGCTCCATTTTCATTTCCTCTTCATATTTTTTCCCTTTAATGAAAATTGCCAAACACCTTATAAAGAAACTGGAAATGTACCAAAATTAAGATCAGTTTTTGTCTCAGACTACTTTACATACCTAAATAGTTACTGAGATGGCTCCCTTGTGTTTGAGCTTATGTGTTCTATTTCATATGGAAGGCTGTTTATCTAGATTGATGAAATGGAATGAGACTTTCTGAAAAGCGATCTTGGAATTTTAAGACAAACTGTGCTACAAAGAACCTCAGAGATGATTCAGTCCCAATTCCTTATTTACACATAGGGAGATTTGGGACAGAGAATTTGAGAGAGAAGTAATTTGACAAATAATAAATAATAGCTATTATTTATACTTTTTGTGCTGGAGACCTCATTCAATACTGTTCTAGGGTAAATATACTATTTTTTGGTGAAAGTTTAGAAATATTCCAATTAAAGTTAGGAACAAAGCAATGATGCCTTTATTTTTGCTGCTCTCTGACAATGTTCTACAGGGCTAGCCAACCCAGTAACACCAGAAAAAAAAAAAGTTTTTTATATATAATCTAAGAACACTTAGAAAATAATTTTAAGATCCATAACATGAAAGATTAACAGATTTAAACCACATGAGAAAAGTAAAATTTTGATGTTAAAAAAAAATGACGACATAAGCAAAATCCGAAAACAAGTGACAGAGGGATATATTTTGAGCCCATGTTGAAGCAAAAAATAATATCTCCAATATACAAATCAGTTAAAAAGAATCAAATACCTAAGAGAAAAATGAGCAAAAGTAGAAGTAGCTAATGTACAGAAAAGGAAATTCAAATGGTCAATAAATATAAAGGTATGCTCAACTTTAGTTCTTTTTGAGATTTCACCAATATTTATTTATTTTCTCTCTCATTCACATGAGGTAGTTTTTGTTTGTTTTTTTATTTTTTTAATGTTTATTTATTTTTGAGACAGAAAGAGAGAGAGAGAGCAGGGGAGGGGGCAGAGAGAGAGAGGGAGACACAGAATCTGAAACAGACTCCAGGCTCCAAGCTGTCAGCACAAAGCCCAATGTGAGGCTCGAACCCACGAGCCATGAGATCATGACCTGAGCCAAAGTCAGACACTCAACCAACTGAGCCACCCAGACACCCCAGTTTTTATTTGTTTTTAATGCAGTAACTGCTACCTTGAAAGTATGGGGCTAATACAGTAATATTCTGAGTCGGATCTCACCTCTGATCACCAACTAAGGATTCTGGAATCAATTCCAATGTCGCAGGTGAAGATGGTTCTCCACACTACCAAGCAACTCAACTCTGACCCTCTCTACCTGGAGATAGCATCCTATCCCACAGATTAAGGGCTCAGTCCCACAAGACTCTCCCCCACCAACACTACTTCAGAAACCAGTCACAAGACCAGGTTGTCCCCTACGCTTCTGACCAACTGGCTACAGATGGGAAGTTCCAAGGACCCCTTCCATGGGTTTGATTAATTTTCCAGAAAGGCTCACAGAACTCACAAAACCATTTTATTTACTAAATCACCAGTTTATTATAAAGAAGATATAACTCAGAAACAGTCAGGCAGAAGAGATGCACAGGGCAAAGTATGCAGAAAGGTTGCAGAACTTCCAGTCCCCACCCCTCCCCACCCCCACAGGTGTGCCAGTTTCCCTAAATCTCCACATGTGCATCAACCTGGAAGCTCTCTGAACCCCTAACCTTTTGAGGTCTTACAGAGGCTTCATTATACAGGCATGGTTGATTAAATCATGGGCCGCTGTATCTCCAGCTCCTTTCCCCTCCCCAGAAGTCAAGGTGGTGGGACTTAAACTTCCAACCCTTTGCTCATGGCTGGTTCTCCTGACAACCAACTCCCAGCAACTGTGGACAAAGACCAAATATACATGAGAAATGTATATTATGACCAATATATATTTCATTCAGATAACCAAGTATCTTATATATTTTATATGTATATATCTTGTAAGTCACAGTATCATATATGGGAAGACCATACTGATAATCTAATATTTTCTCTGAAGTTTCTTCATTACTTGAGAGATTTTCAGGGCATTTATTTTTGAATGAACCATTTCTTACAGTTAAGATTTCAAATCAGTTAACGTTCCCACTAATGTAAGGCCATGGACTTTCCCTATTTATCCAAAGTATTTTTATAATACCTTGCTAAATGGAACCCATAGCTCCTAACTACTTCCTTACACTCACTAGCCTTGTCTATTACCAAAGATTATAGTTTTAACTTATTCTGACACTGCTTAATATAGATTACTCTCTTTCCATCCTCCAACAAAGATTTCCTTGCTATCCACCATTTAATAGTACAGTCAACAGCACATAGTTTAGATTTTATAACAGCAACACCAAAGTATATATAGTCAGTGTAACAGTAACTTATTCCATCTTAACAAGTTAACCTTATGACCCTGAGAAAGGTGTATTTCTTGCTCATGTGATGCCCATTTTGATCTTCACAACTCTCAAAAGCATTTCCCTCAGATATCTAGCTTTTTGTGCTCTGTCATCTGAACATAGAGTCCTGCTGATTACTGCGACAGGTAAAGAAATACCTGGCAGCTGGCAGATCACACTCTAACTAATCTATAGCTCAGCTCAGAAATAACACGCATCATTTCTGCTGACTATACATAGGTCAGAACCAGTTTACAGTCTCACCTAGCTACACAAGAGCTAGGAAATACAAGACAGCATCTGGCTGTAAGTGCTCAAGGACTCTTCCAAACCCCTTTCATAACATGTATTATAATACTGTTTTTAAAAAAATTTACCTAAAAGAGATCATCATAGGTGATTTCACAGATAATATCTGTATTAATTTGGTTGGTTGACTGCCATAATAAATGCCATAGACCAAGTAGGTTAAACAAGAGAAATTTATTTTCTCACATTTTAGAGGCTGGAAGTTCAAGATCAAGGTGTCAGCATGTTTGCTTTCACCTGAGGCGTCTCTCTTGGCTTGCAGATGATTGAACTTTTTGCTGTGTCCTTATGTGGCTTTTTCTCTGTGCTTGAACATCTCTGATGTTTCTTCCTTTTCTTAAATGGATCCCAACCTTATGACCTTATTTAACCTTAATTACCTATTTAAAGGCCTTATCTCTCTTGGGAAGCCTGGGTGGCTCACTCTGTAAAACATCCAACCCATGATCTCATGGTTCGTGAGTTCCAGCCCTGCATCAGGCTCCGTGCTGACAGTGTGGAGCCTGCTTGTGATTTATTTTCTTTCTCTTCTTTCTTTTCTTTTCCTTCCTTCCTTCCTTCCTTCCTTCCTTCCTTCCTTCCTTCCTTCCTTTCTTTCTTCTTTTCTTTCTTTCTTCTTTCTTTTCTTTCTTCTTTCTTTCTTTTCTTTTCTTTCTTTCTTCCTTCCTTCCTTCTTCCTTCCTTCCTTTCTTTTTCTTTCTCTCTCTCTCTCTTTCTTTCTCTCTCTCTTCCTCTCTCTCTTTCTCTCTTTCTCTCTCTCTTTCTCTCTCTCTCTCTTTCTCTCTTTCTCTCTCTCTCTCTCTTTCTCTCTCTCTTTCCTTTCCTTCTTTCCTTCTTTCCTTCCTTCCTTCCTTCTTTCCTTCCTTCCTTCTTTCCTTCCTTCCTTCTTTCTTTCCTTCTTTCCTTCCTTCTTTCTTTCTCTCTCTTTCTCTCTCTCTCTCTCTCTCTCTCTTTCTCTCTCTCTTTCTCTTTCTCTCTCTCTCTCTTTTTCTCTCTCCTTTCCCCACTCATGTTCACTCTGTCTCAAATAAATAAATAAACTTAAAAACAATAAAGGTCCTATCTCCAAATATAGTCACATTTGGGGCTATACTTGGAGGTTTAGACTTTGACATATAAATTTTAGGGGGAACAATTCAGCCCATAACAGTACCAAAAATAAGGAGTGTCCTGTCTTGACTATAATATGAAAGAAAAATGAAAGAAAATAAACATGATGAAACCATATATATTTCAAAGTGTAAATTCTTGAGCATCACTGTAATAGAAGATATAATAAAGTAGCCAGATGTTTGCATCTACTTATAATGAAAATACTTAGATTTAAGAAAAGTAAGATGATCAGAAGCCATTTCTATAAAGTGGATGAAGGAAAAAAAAAAAAAAAGAACAGTGGCATGACTAGGACTAGAGTAAAACCTATTAAGATAAGGAATATTGGACTGGAATTTTTTGTATAAGAAAAGGCAACGAGGAAATAGCATTGGATGAAGTAGGGATGAATGCCAAGATTAATTACACACTGTCAGAGTAGAAAACATAAGTAAGATATACTCACAAGGGAGTTGGACTATATGTATAAGTGTAGTGTTAAGATAATCATTTTGTTATGACATTAGATGAAAGACCACAAAAAATTCTCCTGAAATCTCTTCACATGTTGAAGCATCCATTCAATCTCAGAATTTAGAAATTTACAGACTTTACAACTTTCTGGGCTACCTAGAAGTCACAGCCTTTGATAGGTGATGGAGAATAGACCATAGTTTTTTAAAAAGGAGTTTAATACAAAAGACTAAAGACGTAGTATGCTAGGCCTCTGGAGACAATATTAGAGCAATGTTGAAAAGTGACAGGCAACCCAAAAATAATAACAAAGTCTATTATGTAATTTTCAAAATATGTATTTAACATTTTGGCACACATAAAAAGTATTTGAATGCTATGAAACTCTTCAAAGACAGAGCTCTTTAGTAAAATATATAAAAAGCTATAAAATTCTTTGAAGAAACAACTTACCAGCAAAATTTAGTGAGATCCTCACATTTCATGTGATTCCATTAGTTAAATGATATTTAGTTCTGAATCTATTCAAAATAATCTCTCATTTTCTTATTACACATGACAGTCACAGATGACAAAATGGTCCAGATTTCTGATTTTGGAGATTTATGTATCATGAGCCCTGTTGCTGTCAGTAGATTGATTTTCTGAAGTGGTGGCTTATTCTTGATTTAGTTCCAAACAAAATAAAGTATAAGCTTCACTGGATTAACATGACAGTTATATCTTGGAAATTTCAGTGTATAATAAAATTTTGTGGAAAAAAACTTAGTAATAATATGTAAAATAGATTCTTCACTTACATAATTTTAAATAGGTGAGCATCTGGGAGATTTGAAAGTCATTCGGGACATAGGACGCTCCTTCAATGTCCACGACTGTTCTGGATATTCCAGGATATTAACCACAGCTGGCGCCCATCTACTTAATATCAGAAGCTCTCCCTCATGATCTGTGACAATCACAAACACTACCATCAATTTCCAAAAGACCCCCTAGGGGGCGATATAGCTCTGTAGAGAACCTGTTCCATCTCTACTTGGATACCATTTTCTAAATATTTCTCATTTATCTATCTCTCCTCTATTTTTCCCTTCACAGACCATCCTTCATCGTTGTTTCCCCCTGGAATCCTTCAGAATGAAACTCGTATCTCAAGTTTCAATGTCCTCTCATCCACTACACACTCATTCCAGGATTAATTTTCTAAAGTATGAACCTGAACTTTCTGGTCAAGATGGTCTGTGATTTCAGATGGAAAACCACCCTTTCACCTCCCACCTCCACCCCAAAATAGCAAAGACATAATACAAGAAAATATACAAACATATAGTTATCATCACAAACAAATAACTCCACAGAGGGGAAATTTTTAGAACAAAAATACACAGATGTAAGCAGTGGCTACGAGGCCTATAATAGGCAGAGAATTTTTACCTCTATGTGGTAGCTGGGCTTGAAGTCCCCAGTAATTGTGGGGAAACAGAGCAAACAGATCTATTGTGTCAATCCTGACTGTCCTGCCATTAACTGACCAAAGTCAGGGCTTTCTCCTCTGTAGAAGCCTTTAGGGACTCATTGCCTCAAGAGGTCAAGAAGAAGCAATAAGAAGATATGAACAGACACTTCTCCAAAGAGGACATCCAGATGGCCAACAGACACATGAAATGGTGCTCAGCATCCCTCCTCATCAGGGAAATACAAATCAAAACCACACTGACATACCACCTCACGCCAGTCAGAGTGGCTAAAATGAGCAAACCAGAAGACTCTAGATGCTGGTGAGGATGTGGAGAAACGAGCACCCTCCTACACTGTTGGTGGGAATGCAAACTTGTGCAGCCCCTCTGGAAAACAGTGTGGAGGTTCCTAAGGAAACTAACAATAGAACTCCCCTATGACCCAGCAATAGCACTGCTACGAATTTACCCAAGGGATACAGGAGTGCTGATGCATAGGAGCACATGTACCCCAATGTCCATAGCAGCACTCTCAACAATAGCTAAAACATGGAAAGAGCCTAAGTGTCCATCAACAGACGAATGGATCAAGAAGATGTGGTTTATCTATACGATGGAATACTACATGGCAATGAGAAAGAATGAAATCTGGCCATGTGTAGCAACATGGATGGACCTTGAGGGTGTTATGCTGAGCGAAATAAGTCAGGCAGAGAAGGACAAATATCACATGTTTGCATGTATAGGAGGATTAGGAGGAACTTGACGGAGGAACAAGGGGGAGAAGAAGGGGGAAAGTAGTGGGGGAAAGGGAGAGAGGCAAACCATGAGAGACTCTTGAATGCTGAAAAGAACTGAGGACTGATGGATGTGGGGGGGAGGGGGGATGGGCATGGAGGAGGGCACTTGTGGGGATGAGCACTGGGTGTTATATGGAAACCAACATGACAATAAACTATTTGTAAAAACAAAATTTTTTTTTAATTTAAAAAGTTTTAAAAACCCACTGAATTGTACATTTTAAGTGAATGTATTTAATGTAATTGTATTTCAATAAAGCTGTTTAAAAAAAAAAAAAGAAGAAGAAGCAACAAGAGCTGGACCAAGTTTCTTACTTCCCAGAAAGTTGATTTGTAACATCTATTCACACAAAACATGATTCACCAACATAGGACTGTCTTCATACAGGAGGATCTTGCTGAAACCAATTGAACAACTGTAAATTTCCAGACACTAAGAAGCTAGAATATGGCAGGGAAGAGGGTAAGGTGGAGAAGGAGACACAAGAAATATCTACACAAGAGAACTTGCAAACTAAAACTCTAGCACACATAAGGATAGTAAAATGAAAAGTAATCAAAATAATTTAAAATAATTCAACAAATGGGAAGACTCAATTTTAAAGTAAATGCAAAAACAGAAATGTCTTCTGGAAAAATTAAGTCCATAAAAAACATTTTAAAGGAATAACATAACCTCATCCCCAAAAAAGCCAAAATAAAAACCATGTAACAAAACAAGTTGCTTTGCACTGAGTATAGTAGAGATTTTTGAAAAAGCAGAGAGAGTAAGGAAAGGGGGACAGAATATGAGTGAGAGGAGAAGCAACACTTAGAAATTTTAGAAATTCAAATTTTAATCATTATTAGAAAATTAATAGATTGCATAAATCCTAGCTAAAGACAGTATTAATAAATAGGAAGATAGTGCAGAAAATATGAACAAGAACTTGCACAAAAATATGAAGAGGTTTTTTAATATGAAAAAAATTGAAGAATTCCAGAGGGTAGACTGAATCCTCCAACATGAAATTAGTAAGTCACAGACATGAAGAGCAATGAGAATGAGTAAGAAGCAACAGTTGAAAATACAATGCTGATAATTTCCTGAATTACAGAAAAATGTAATTCTTACATTTAATGTGCACAATGACTCTTTATTTTAATGTTTATTTATTTATTTGGGGGGGGGGGGGAGACCATAACTGGGAGAGGGGCAGAGAGGGAGAGAGAGAGAATCCCAAGCAGGTGCTGCACTGACAGCATGCATACAGTTTGGAGTCTGTCGTGGGGAACAACAAAGAAAATTTTTAAAGAATAAGGGATAAAGGGCCAATATTAACATATTTACTTTAAAGATGGCAGAGAAGTAGGGAGCTCCGTGCATTTTGCTTACACGCATCTCTCAAACAGAGAAGGCCTGAAGTCATAGGACACTGAGCCACAGGAGTCTGGGAAGAGAAAGAGATAGAATACACTGGGAAGGAAATCTCATTAAGTGCGGCTGCCTCAAGAAACAAGCCAAAATACACATGGTGGAGAGTCCCAAATACCACTATGATTAGGGAAACAAAATAACCAAACGCTCAACAAGAGAAACCAAGAGACACCATTCAAAGAACACTTCCTGAACAAACAGGCCCTGAACGGTCAAAGAGCCCTCTCTAAAACAGCAGATCTCTCAGGGGCAGAATGTACAACAAGCTTTTAAAATTAACAAGAGATACAAAGTTAACCAAAATGATGAAAAGGAAGAACTCTCCTCCAAAGAAATTCCAGGAAGAAATGACAGCTAAAGAACTGCTCAAAACAGATATAAGCAACATAACTGAACAAGAATTTAGAAAAATAATCGTAAAATTAATCACTGGGTTTGAAAAAAACGTAGAGGACATCAAAGAAACTATGGCTACAAACAACATGGAGCTTAAAAATAGTTATGATGAATTAAAAACTGTGATAAATGAGATACATAATAAATTAGAGGCCTCCAATGCACAGACTGAAGAGGCAGAAAGGAGAATAAGTGATTTAGAAGACACAAGTATAGAAAAAGAAGAAACTGAGAAAAAGAGAGGTAAATTGATCCAGAAACAAGAAAGAAGAGTTCTAGAGCTCAGCGATACAATCCAACAGAACAATATCTGTATCACAGGAATCCCAGAAGAGGAAGAGAGAGGGAAAGGTGCTGAAGGAGTCCTGGAACATATTGAGGACTTCCTCAACCTGGGGAGGGAAGTAGATGTTGAAATTCAAGAGGCACAGTGAACTCCCCTCAGACGTAACTTGAATCGATATTCTGAACAACATACTATAGTCAAACTGGCAAAATATAAGGACAAAGAGAGAATTTTGAAAGGAGGTAGGGAGAAAGGGGCCCTAACATACAAAGGCAAACCTATCTGAGTGGTGACAGACCTATCTACTGAAACTTGGCAGGCCAGAAAGGAATGGCAGGAGATCTTCAATGTGATGAACAGTAAAAATATGCAGCCAAGAATCCTCTATCCAGCAAGCCTGTCATTCAAAATAGAAGGAGAGATAAAAGCTTTTCCAAATAAACAAAAGTTGAAAGAATTTGTCACCACTAAGCCAGCCCTACAAGAAATCTTGAGGGGGACTCTCTGAGGGAAGTGCTGCAAGGAAAGCAAGATACCAGAGACACCACCACAAGCATAAATCCCACAAAGGACACAATGACTCTAAACCCACATATTTCAATAATAACACTGAATGTAAATGGGCTGAATGCTCCAATCAAAAGACACAGGGTAGAAGAATGGATAAAAAAAAACAAAATCCATCTATTTGCTGTCTACAAGAAATGCATTTTAGGCTGGAAGACACCTTCAGATTAAAAGTAATGGGATGGAGAAATACATATCATGCTACTGGAAGTCAAAAGAAAGCTGGAGTAGCTATACTTATATCAGAATACTGGACTATAAAATAAGACAGTAACAAAGGATGAAGAAGGGCATTATATAATAATTACAGGGTCTATCCATCAGGAAGAACTAACAACTATAAATGTCTACGCATCGAATATGGGAGCACCTAAATATTTAAAACAATCACAAACAGAAACAATTTTATAGATAAGAATGTGCTAATAGCAGGGGACTTTAATACTCCACTTACAGCAATGGATACATCAACCAGACAGAAAATCACTAAAAAAAACCCAAAGGACTTGAATGACACAATGGACCAGATGGATCTGACAGATATATTTAGAACTCTCCATCCTGAGGCCATGGAATTCACTTTCTTCTCAAGTGCGCATGGCACATTCTCCAAGATAGATCACATACTGGGACATAAAGCAGCCCTCAATAAATATAAAAGAATTGAGATCATACCATGCACACTTTCAGATCACAATGCTATGAAACTCGAAATCAATCACAGGAAGAAGTCTGGAAAACCCCCAAAACCATGGAGGTTAAAGAACACCCTACTAAAGAACGAATGGGCCAATCAGGCAATTAGAGAAGAAATTTAAAAATAAATGGAAACAAATGAAAATGAAAATACAACAATCCAAACTCTATGGGATGCGGCAAAGGCAGTCCTAAGAGGAAAGGACATTGCACTCCAGGCCTATTTCAAAAAATTAGAAAAAGCGCAAGTGCGAAACTCGCCTAAAGGAACTAGAGGGAGAGCAACAAGAGCACCCCAAACCCAGTAAAAGAAGAGAAATAGTAAAAATCAGAGCAGAAATAAACAACATAAAAACCAAAGAAACAGTTGAACAGATCAATGAAACCAAGAGTTGGTTTTTTTGAAAAAAATAAACAGAATTGACAAACCTCTAGAAAGACTTCTCAAAAAGAAAAGAGAGAGCACTCAAATAGACAAAATCATGAATGAAAATGGACTTATTACGACCAACCCCTCAGAAATACAAGCAATTATCAGGGAATACTATGAAAAATTATATGCCAACAAATTGGACAACTTAGAAGAAATGGACAAATTCCTAAACACACACTCACTACCAAAATTCACACGGGAAGAAATAGAAAACCTGAACAGACCCATAACGAGTGAAGAAATCGAATCAGTGATCAAAAATCTCCCAACAAATAAGAGCCCTGGACCTGATGGTTTCCCTGGGGAATTCTACCAGACATTTAAAACAGAATTAATCCCAATTCTTCTCAAGCTATTCCAAAAAATAGAAGTCGAAGGAAAACTCCCGGACTCATTTTATGAAGCCAGCATCACTCTGATTCCCAAGCCAGACAGAGATCCAACAAAAAAAGAGAACTATAGGCCAATATCCTTGATGAATACGGATGCAAAAATTCTCAACAAGATCCTTGCAAATCGAATCCAGCAGCATATCAAAAGAATCATCCACCAAGATCAAGTGGGATTCATTCCTGGGTTACAGGGCTGGTTCAACATTCGCAAATCAATCAATGTGATCCATCATATCAATAAAAGAAAAGATAAAAACCATATGATCCTGTCAATAGATGCAGAAAAAGCATTTGACAAAATACAGCATCCCTTCTTAATAAAGACTCTCGAGAAAGTTGGGATAGAAGGAACCTACTTAAACATCATCAAAGCCATCTATGAGAAGCCTTCAGCTAACATCATCCTCAACGGGGAAAAACTGAGAGCTTTCCCCCTGAGATCAGGAACACGACAGGGATGTCCACTCTCACCACTGTTGTTTAACATAGTGCTGGAAGTCCTAGCATCAGCCATCAGACAACAAAAGGAAATCAAAGGCATCAGAATTGGCAAAGAGGAAGTCAAACTTTCACTCTTCGCAGATGACATGATACTCTACATAGAAAACCCGACAGACTCCACCAGAAGCCTACTAGAACTGATCCAAGAATTCAGCCAAGTTGCAGGGTACAAAATCAACGTACAGAAATCGGTTGCATTTTTATACACCAATAATGAAGCAACAGAAAGAGAAATCAAGAAACTGATCCCATTCACAATTGCACAAAAAACCATAAAATACCTCGGAATAAACCTAACCAAGGATACAAGAGATCTGTATGATGAAAACTATAGAAAACTTATGAAGGAAATTGAAGAAGACACAAAGAAATGGAAAAACATTCCATGCTCATGGATAGGAAGAATAAATATAGTTAAGATGTCATTACTACCTAAAGCACTCTACACATTCAATGCAATTCCAATCAAAATTGCACCAGCATACTTCTCAAAACTAGAACAAACTATCCAAAAATTTGTATGGAACCACAAAAGACCCCGAATAGCCAAAGTAATACTGAAAAATAAAACCAAAACGGGAGGTATCACCATCCCAGACTTCAGCCTCTACTACAAAGCTGTCATCCTCAAGACAGTATGGTATTGGCACAAAAACAGACACATAGACCAATGGAACAGAATTGAGAACTCAGAAGTGGACCCAAAAGTATACAGCCAACTGATCTTTGACAAAGCAGGAAAGAATATCCAATGGAAAAAAGACAGCCTTTTTAACAGATGGTGTTGGGAGAACTGGACAGCAACATGCAGAAGAATGAAACTAGATCATTTTCTCACACCATGCACAAAAATCAACTCAAAATGGATAAAGGACCTGAACGTGAGACAGGAAACTATCAACACCCTAGAGGAGAAAGCAGGAAACAACCTCCTTGACCTCCACCGCAGCAACTTCTTACTTGACACATCCCCAAAAGCAAGGGAATCAAGAGCAAAAATAAACTGTTGGGACCTCATCAAGATTAAAAGCTTCTGCACAGCCAAGGAAACAACCCAGAAAATTAATAGGCAACCAACGGAATGGGAAAAGATAGTTGCAAATGACATATCAGATAAAGGGTTAATATCCAGAATCTATAAGGAACTCACCAAACTACACGCCCGAAAAACAAACAACCCAGTGAAGAAATGGGCAGAAGACATGAACAGACACTTCTCCAAAGAGGACATCCAGATGGCCAACAGACACATGAAACGATGCTCAGCATCCCTCCTCATCAGGGAAATACAAATCAAAACCACACTGAGATACCACCTCACGCCAGTCAGAGTGGCTAAAATGAGCAAATCAGAGAACTCTAGATGCTGGCGAGGATGTGGAGAAACGGGCACCCTCCTACACTGTTGGTGGGAATGTAAACTGGTACAGCCCCTCTGGAAAACAGTGTGGAGGTTCCTCAGGAAACTAACAATAGAACTCCCCTATGACCCAGCAATAGCACTGCTAGGAATTTACCCAAGGGATACAGAAATGCTGAGGCATAGGAGCACATGTACCCCAATGTTCATAGCAGCACTCTCCACAATAGCTAAAACATGGAAAGAGCCTAAGTGTCCATCAACGGACGAATGGATCAAGAAGATGTGGTTTATCTATACAATGGAATACTACATGGCAATGAGAAAGAATGAAATCTGGCCACGTGTAGCAACATGGATGGAACTTGAGGGTGTTATGCTGAGTGAAATAAATCAGGCAGAGAAGGACAGATACCATATGTTTGCACATATAGGAGGATTAGGAGGAACTTAACGAGGATCATGGGTGAGAAGAAGGGGAAAAATAGTTGGGGGGAGGGAGGCAAACCATGAGAGACTTTTGAATGCCAAGAACAAACTGAGGACTGATTGGGGGGGAGAGGGGAAGGGGAAAGGGGGGTATGGGACATGGCAATGAGAAAGAATGAAATCTGGCCACGTGTAGCAACATGGATGGAACTTGAGGGTGTTATGCTGAGTGAAATAAATCAGGCAGAGAAGGACAGATACCATATGTTTGCACATATAGGAGGATTAGGAGGAACTTAACGAGGATCATGGGTGAGAAGAAGGGGAAAAATAGTTGGGGGGAGGGAGGCAAACCATGAGAGACTTTTGAATGCCAAGAACAAACTGAGGACTGATTGGGGGGGAGAGGGGAAGGGGGGTGATGGGCATGGAGGAGGGCACGTGTGTTATATGGAAACCAACTTGACAATAAACTATTAAAAAAAGAATAAAAATTTTTTTAAAAAAGATATTTATTTTAAAGTCTTATCCTTTAAGTTAGAAGAGCATTAACTTAGGGAAAAACTAAAAGACCAGGAATAGAAAACAATCTAGAAACATACATAGGAATATGTGGACTTGATACAATAGAGGTGGCATTGCAAACAATTCAATAAATGGGACTAAAAGAATTGGTTATCCAGAAGGAATAAATGAAATCATATGCCTGCTTTATACCATATACCAAAAATTAAATCCCAAAGGATTGAAAATCAAATTCTAAACATTTGAAGGAGACTAGAATATTTACTTGACCTTATAAGAAGTTATTCCTTAAACAAGATATAAATCACACAAGTCATAAAGGAAGTAATGAATAAATTTGAGATTAACAAAAACTTCAATGTAGCAAGGTTAAAAAGGTTTCAAGATACTTGAAACACATATACCTGGAAAAAGACTGGTACCAGAATAAATAAAAGAATTCCTAAAAATTAATAAAAATAACATTAATAATCAAGACTAAAAAGGTAAAAGATTTGAACAGATATTAGTCACAGTATAGGAAATCTAAATAGCTAACAGACATGTGAAAAGATAAGCAAACTGACAAACAATCAGAAAATGCAAATTAAGGGGCATCTGGGTGGCTCAGGCAGTTAAGCATACTACGCTGGATTTCAGCTCAGGTATGAATCTCACGATTCATGAGTTCTGGCCCTGCATCAGGCTTTGTGCTGATGGTGTTGGAGCCTGCTTGGGATTCTCTCTCTTTCCCTCTCTCTGCCCCTCTTCACACATGCATGCGATCTCTCTAAGTAAATAACTTTTAAAAATGCAAATTAAAACAGTAAGATGAACAAAAATCGTTAACCATTCATCAAAGTAAATTAACAAAAATTTAACCATCTACCAATACCAAGATTTGGCCAGTATGTCAAGAAGCAATCAGGGGACTGTAAAACTGATATAGTTGAGAAGCAATTTGGCAATATTTAATAAAGTTAGTGTACATACCTTGTGTGTTAGTTAGCTATTGCATTATAAGGCTGTATAACAAACCGTCCCAATAGCTAGTGGTATAAAGCAATAACTGCTCTCATGCTCACACCTCAATCAGAAAATGGATGAATGTTACAGTATATTCATATAACAGCATAGTATGTGACAGTTTTAATGAATAAACTAAAGCTATATGTGTCAATATATATAAATTTCTATCATGTAATGTGCAGAGAAATAAGCACTTTACAAAAGAATAACATTTCGTATAATACCATTCATATTTAATGATATTTTAAATTCAAATCAAATATGCCAAGAGGATTTTCATGGCCCTGTGTGTTTATTTCAATAGTCTGTCAGAAAAGTAGATTAGCTGACACAGAAGCATCATTTCCAGAAAAGTTATTTTGAGAAAGCTCATGGCTATTCTGATGGTTTCAAATTCCACATGTAGTCCCTCTAGACAGTTTAATCTGCAACATATTTTATGTCATTCCTTTAGGCATCTGTACTAGAACCTTCAGGCAGCCAACAGTTTCTTTGCTTTTATAAAAACCTAATAGTTTGAGGCCATGCTGGGAAAACTGAGTGCCAATAAATTGCAACCCGACTGCACTTATGTCATAGCCTCCAAATGATTGTGCTGGTCTGAGGTGCCCATTTACAGTCCAGCTATACAGCTGACACATGAGAAAACACAGCAAACTTAAAAATACCCATATTGTTACATGCTTTCTTATGACGCAGACACCACGCTTGAAGAGTCGACAATATTGCAAAGAGGAGACTGCTTAGTTTGAGACAAGAACTGGCTGTGCCCAGTGGCACCAGGCTGCTACCAGGAAGCTGTGCTTTGTTTCAGAAAAAAATCCATCAGGAGTTAGCAGAACCTTTGCCACAGACTGAGATTCAAGGGCACAGCTCAAAGCCCTAGTGATGGAGACAAAAAAAAAAAAAAAAAAAAAAAAAAAAAAAAAAAAAAAAAAAAAAAAAAAAAAAAAAAAAAAAAAAAAAAAAAAACAGAACACAGACAAAAAAAAAACAACTGAGCACCAGGCAGTTTGTAAGGCAGAACCTGAGGCCCAGGGTTCAAGCCACTCAGGCGTCAATCAGTCATTCTGCATCCTTGACAGTGGGTCCACTCTGCCAGCTCTGTGCCAGGAGCTAGGCACAAGAGCTCGCTCTCATTCTCCATCTGGGCCTAAGAATTCCCATACTTAAAGACATATTATTGAAAGTCTACAAGCTACTGGGAAGAGAGATTATTACTGGTAATTAAAAAGTACAAATTAGGGATTAAAGAACCAAGTATTTACCCTTGAAATGTTAGTACTACTTGAGTTTATTGTTAGCTTATTTTAATATTAGTTTATAATCATATCACTTATAAAAATAAAGTAATACAATGATTCCTCTGCAATCAGCTTTACAGATGTGTACACTTGTGGTCAGAGGCATTAACTGCTTTATACAAATTCATGGGTCCAAATAGTACTAGAACCAAGAGCAGAATGTAGGTCTCCCATGTTCCAATTAATGCTTTTGTTTTCTTTTATGCTACACTTTCCAATCAAATTATGTACTATAAATACATACATACTTAACTAGATGTAGCCAGAATTCCAAGAAACTTAACTACCTTAAATTCTGTTAGTGGAAGAGATTACGTGGTTGATAAGTTTGATAAATAGCTTTTAAGGTATATATTTTTTTAATTTTTTAATGTTTTATTTCTGACAGAGAGAGAGAGAGAGAGAGCATGAGCAGAGGAGGGTCAGAGAGAGAGGGAGACACAGAATCCGAAGCAGGCTCCAGGCTCTGAGCTAGCTGTCAGCACAGAACCCGACGTGGGGCTCGAACCCATGAACCATGAGATCACGACCCGAGCCGAAGTCGGAGGCTCAACTGACTGAGCCACCCAGGTGCCCCTTAAGGTGTACTTTCAAAATGCTCTGTTTGATAGCCAAAAATCAGTCTTGGTGTTAATAATCACAACTGTATCTTAATGCTATAAATACTCCAAAGTAATGGGAACAGCATGAAGCCAATATCACAAGAACATATTATTTAAGGCTTGATAGACAGCTTTGATTTTGTAAGAAAAACTTAAACAGAAAAATCAAAATCTAGTTCACTAAAAATTTTTCCAAATTGCTTTAACAATTGTCTCTACAATGACAGAAACAAACCTAGTTTACCAAGTATTGATTCCAGCTGGGATTTCACACCATTTTTCTTCCTGACCTATCCTTCCTGGGCCACACTTTCCCACCGTACTTGACACTCTACTTCTCTGCTGACTTTAGTCAATAACCATTGCATTCAAGAAACCCTGCCCACATTAAGCCCTTAGTAAGAGCTACTGACTTTAGATTCTTATTTCTGCCTTAGCTTTACACCTTCAGTCTTAATTCATCTACTCTTTTATTGTTTATCTCATTTCTTGATTATCACATTTAGTCAGATAATCTATATTTAACAACCACAAAAATATCATTACATTTTTCTTTTACTTAATATTGATCAAAATTAAATGGCGATATTAGACATGACTAAAATCTATAAACTCCTTGCTTCAGGGCCAGGCAATCAAGGACACTCCCAGCAGAAAGCAAGAAATGACATCAGGGGAGCACAGCAGGAGGCAACAAGGAGGTATCTGGCAAGGAGATAACCTCAGTATTAGAGTTTCAGTAGCAGGAAATAGAACGAGCGGAAGTCAAGAAAGGTAGTATGTCAGAGAGATCCCCTAGCAGTGACACCAAAGATATATGAGTACAATATAAAGAATGATGACTGACAGTGTCGGCTGCCTACTCAATATCCATGTGTACCACTTTCCTTAGAAAAAGAAGAGGGAGAAAAAAAGAAGAGGAAAAGAGAAAGAAGAAGAGAGAAAAGAAGAAGAGAGTGAGAAGGGGAAATAAGAGAGAAAAACTAAGAAAGGAAGGAAAGAAAGAAGTGTTATTTCAATGTCAGTGTATCCACACTAAATGCTTTTATTGCCTAGCCTCTGTTACAGCTAGGAATGGTGCGGCATCTTTCTGTCAGTGGAAAATTTCATCACAGGCTCCAATTCTTCACTTCCCCTATGGCCATGTGATTTTCCATGTACATTTGTTCTGCCGTCCCATTCCAACTCTGAGCTCATCTACATGAATTACTTTGGCCAATTAAATGATCCTTGTCAATTCTAAGCTTTGGTCTCAAGAGGCCTTGAACATTTTCGCTTGCTTACTCTTACACTTCTATTCTGCCTCTGATAGTTCACTAGTTCCAAAAGGAGGAAAATAAGCCAGTGATGTAGAGTTGCCTCAGCTAAGGTGCTTCAAACTAGCCCAGTCTAGTCTAGAGCACGGCCTAGAGCACAGCCTCCACCTAACATGCAGATGCATAAGTGAGCTAAGCAAAACTCAGCAGAACCACGCAAGTGAGCCCTATCCTGAGAAGCTAAATCCCATAGCATGGTATGTAAGTGTTCACTGTGGTATGCCATGAAGGCTCTGTAGTTATTTATCATGCACCGGAAACTAACCAGTGAGACATATGTTGATATCTGAGGGCAGGGGAAGGAGAGGCATTGAGAAAGCTTTGTCTTCCTAAACAGCAATACCTCATTTATACTTCTCCCTGCCTCAAGCTCAAACTGAATATATGAAAGTGTGACAGCCATCTTGAAACCAACTATATATACATAAAGATGCTAAAGATGCTCAAACAAAAAGACAGAAGAGGTATAAAGCAATACACCAGTCCTGAATTGTCTCACTCTGGATTTCTTGTTATGTGAGGTACATGATATAGAATACAAACTTCTACTTTTCAACCCATTGTATTCACAATTTTTGTTACATATAATCAACATTATCCTTGAAACTAGAACCAAAGAATGACTTAGTTTCTAGAATTGGGCATATGGAAGAAACAAATGGTAAGAATCCAGCTAGTGGAAAGAAGCAGCAAAGTCAGGGGTGCCCAGGTGGCTCAGTCAGTGAAGCATCTGACTTTGGCTCAGGTCATGATCTTGCAGTCTTTGAGTTTGAGCCCTGTGTAGGGCTCTGTGCTAACAGCTCAGAGCCTGGAGCCTATTTCAGATTCTTTGTCTCCCTCTCCTTCTGCCCCTTGCACACTTGTGCTGTGTCTCTTGCTCTCAAAATAGATTTTTAAAAAATTTAAAAATTAAAAAAAAAAAAAGAGCAAAGTCAGGATAGGATAAGAGTTGACCTGACACCAGACCATTGCAACTGTCCTAGAACTCATCAATTCCAGTTTTCAATAATGGGATTAAAGCAAGAAAAAGAAAGGGGTTCAGTGAAAATGTTTAGGATCTTAACAGAGATAAGGATCCAAACAAATAGTGGCAATGACATTTGAGGTTTAAATTGACTCACTGGAGTGCTGATGCAGAGGGGCACATGTACCCCAATGTTCATAGCAGCACTCTCAACAATAGCCAAAACATGGAAAGAGCCTAAATGTCCATCAACGGACGACTGGATCAAGCAGATGTGGTTTATCTATATAATGGAATACTACAAGGCAATGAGAAAGAATGAAATCTGGCCATGTGTAGCAACATGGATGGAACTTGAGGGTGTTATGCTGAGCGAAATAAGTCAGGCAGAGAAGGACAGATATCATATGTTTGCACATATAGGAGGATTAGGAGGAACTTAACAGAGGATCATGGGTGAGAAGAAGGGGAAAAATAGTAGGGGAGAGGGAGGGAGGTAAACCATGAGAGACTCTTGAATGTTGAGAACAAACTGAGGACTGATGGGGGGGGGGAGGGAAAAGGGGATGATGGGCATGGAGGAGGGCACTTGTTGGGATGAGCACTCGGTGTTATATGGAAACCAACTTGACAATAAACTATAAATAAATAAATAAATAAATAAATAAATAAATAAATAAATAAATAAAATGACTTACTGGATGCATATTTTAGGTTCCTAGACTATTTGAGGGCTGCAAGCTTTTCCATTTTCTTTTTCAAAAATATTTCATTACTCTTTTTTTCTAATAGTTTTCCTTTCTTGATTTCTTTGCTACCTATATCCCTTTGAATTGGCATTCTTTTCATAACATACTTTTTGTAGCCGTCAGCCCTGTTAACAACCAACAAAAATATCCATTTGTGCCATGAAATATATACTTTATCAAGTGTGATTTACTTTTGTAAGTAAAACAGAACTGGCACAACTTGTTTCAATAAGTTGTCAAAAGGGCATATTAACTTATAGTAATCAAAGACATATTCTTTCGAAAACCAACTGAAATTTCATATAATCTTTGTACAATTTATGGCACAAAGGAATGAGTATCTTAAAACAGTCTTAAGAAATCACCAATGGGGGTCCTGTGTGGCTCAATTGTTTAAGTGTCCAACTTTGGCTCAGATCATGATCTCATGGTTTGTGGGTTTGAGCCCCACCTCAGGCTCTGTGCTGACAGCTCAGAACCTAGAACCTTCTTTGGATTCTGTTTCCCTCTCTCTCTCTGCCCCTCCCCAGCTCATGATCTGTCTGTCTCTCAAAAATAAAATAAACATTCAAAAAATTTTTTAACAATCATGAATGTGGTGTAAATGTGTGAAAATACAAGTCAAATATGGAGAAATATCTGAGATGCCACAATATAAAGTCTTGCCTGTCACCTTCTCAAACATATTTTCCTGGAACTGGCTTCCCCTGAGCTACTCAACAAATAGCTCTGACTTTCAAACACAATACTAGGTTTTCAAAATGCCAGATAATTTAATAATTCCCTCCCAAACATGGTTAACATACAAAAACACAAAGTTGACCTCGATGTCCTCCTGTTGGTGATAGTCAACAGTATGGGATTTCATTAACGCAAACGATAAAATTTATTAAATATCCCTATGTTAGCATCTGAACAACGATCAATTGTATCAAAACAGCAGTGGAGGAAAACATTTGGAAAAGTCTGAGTTCTTACTAACTTGGGACATTGGGGCCTTCGAGGATAGTAACATGATAAATATAGGGTAACTTCAGTGGATATAGAATTGAATTTAATTTTTATACATTTAAGTGAATATATCAATTAGGTTTCTTTGACTGCAGGCAAAGAAAATTAACTCATGCTAACTCAAAGGGTGAAAAAAAGAAATATACTGAAAGTCTACTGGGATAGTTCAAAGAATTGAAGGAAAAGCTATAGAACAAGGTTTCAGGAAAGAGGAACCTGAGAGCCTCCAGGGATCTTAATAGTAGTAATTATTAGACTGTTTCTTGAGAGTATTAGTACCAAGAATAAATCAGTCTCAACTATTTTTTGGTTTTTGGTTTTGGTTTTTTTGGTTTTTTTTCTTTAGTCCAGGAAGAGAGGGTCTGATTCCTAGAGGAAGACTAAGATACTGACAAAGGGTGTCTGGGAGTTCCCCAAAGCAAATTTAATGATTGTTGTAAAAGGAACAGTCCATAAACGTTGGGCAAAGTCAAGAAATGTTCACCATAATCATGAAATTACAATGTCCTAGTTTCCATTTCTCTGGGAAGAATAGGGCACCAATAAGAGGAATTAAATATTACAAAGAGATTCAAGGTCAAAACAGAGTTTGTATTGTATTCAACAGATTCATCTACTTTATTCCTCCTAATATAAAGGTTAGAAAGCAAAGTAAGAAAATTTCCACTTTCTAAATTAGCATAAACCATCTCTAGAGAGTAAAGGGTGGAAAGTTAAATTTCTGAAATTGTTCTTCCTTGAAAATTAAAATACTAATTTTGTTTTAATTTTGTTCTTTGGACACAGTTGGTCATATAACTTTCACATGGTTATAAAAATGGTTAGTATTACTATTACATCTATAGCATGAGATTATTTCTGAACCTTGATTTTTCATAAGTGTAAATGAAAATGCCAAGTGGGTTACATTTTATAAAAGCAAAGTCATTTCATTTCATTATACATGGGAGGGAATTAAATGCAGAGATTAGTACAATCAGAATCAATTAATAATTGTTTAATATTCTTCTGGATCCAAATCAGTGTTTCCATATAATAATGGAACACAAGTACAGTCATGTATTAAATGGCAAGTCAATTAATCATGTTAAAAATGCTTATTTAAATGCCAAAAGAATTAACATGACCTTTTATCTATTAAGAACTGTTGGCATTTTGAAAAGATTTAGAAATACATTTTTTGTGCATACTTCAAAACTCTCAGTAAGTATTTGATCTTATTTCTTTCAATAATAGTCTTCTCCTCAAATGCCATGTTATAAAAAGAGCTAAAAGTTTGCATGGTGGAAGATTTAAGCATTCCTCCAAGTGAGAGTATCATATTAACACTCAAAAGCTCCTTTGAAATATGTACCTATCTTTATATAGAAATATATGTCTCAACTACAGCCTAATTTGAAGTCCTGATACATATGGACCAATTTTCAAGCCAGAGGGGAAAAGTCTACCAGAAGCCTATGTTTCAGGAGACTTTGAAAGCTAACTCATCCTAAAAGAGGCAAAAGTGAAGTAAAAATGAGCAGGACCATGATAGGCATGATTCTAAGGTGGCTCATAAGGACATCTGGCCCTAATCTTCACACCTACTAATATGAAGAGCTAGCACATCTCCTATTATGTTATCTTAAGGGGCAAAGGAGTTGAAGTTACTAGTCAGTTGACTTTGAGTTCATCAAAATTGGGGTTATCCGCATAGGCCTAATTTAATCATACAAAACCTTTAAAGGTGGGGAAGTCTGTCTGGTAGTGGTACAAGAGGAAGTCAGAAAGATTCGAAGCACAGAAAGGGTTTTAAGCACCATTAGTAGCTGTGAAAATGGAAAGGACCATGTTGAAGGTCTAGAGAGAGGCCTGTAGGACTGAGAGTGGCCCCCAGTTGACAGCCACCACGGAAATAGGGACTTCAGTGCTACAGTCACAAGAAACTAAAATCTGCCAATAACCTGAACGATCTGGAACCAGATTCCTCCTTAGAGATTCCAGATAAGAGTCCAGTCTGGCTAACACTTTGATTCTGCTTTGTGAGACCTAAACAGAGAACCCAATGGAGACTCCCTGGACTCCTAAGCCACAGAGCCATGAAATAACGAGTGCTGTTTTAAGTTATAAAATTTGTGGCAATTTGTTATGAAGCAATACAAACTTGTAGGTGAACTCAGGATGATAGTGTTCTTTATGAAAGAGTATCACAGCCCAACTGCCTCTGGACTCATGTTTGAGTCCTTTAAAGAAGAGAAGAGGGGCGCCTGGGTGGCTTAGTCGGTTAGGCGTCCGACTTTCGCTTAGGTCATGATCTTGCAGTTCGTGGGTTCGAGCCCCGTGTCGGGCTCTGTGCTGACTGCCAGCTCGGAGCCTGGAGCCTGTTTCAGTCTGTGACTCCCTCTCTCTCTGACCCTCCCCTGCTCACGCTGTCTCTCTCTCTCTCTCCTAGAAATAAATAAAACATTAAAAAAAAAAAAGAAGAGAAGAAATATTTTGTGTAAGATATTCCATTACATGGCCAAGATAGGACATATTTAGACAAAAAAAAAAAAAAACCACCCTGCATACAAATTGCTATAAAATAATCCAGGAAAAAAGTTAGGGTTGGGTGTAAAACAAGATTACCATAATTTTTGAATATATGTTGAATACATGTTTAAAATTTCCATATGATAACATATATTTCCTTATGATAGCATGTTATATATTTCTGTATGATAGCATATGTTTCCATAGGATGACAGATACATTTAAATACATATTTTATGGTAAACAAAGGAATATGAATTGAAAATTTCCAAGGGAAAAACAGAAATAGCAAAGGACCAAAAATAGTAAGTTTCTATTTTTGGTGGTAAGATAAAAAGTAGATATGATTGAACTGAAAGATGAAAGCACAACCCAACACAGGCAAAAGAGAGATCTGCTACAAAAAAAAAGTGGGAAAGCTTATAAGTTCCTTCAAGCTTCCCAATCATGAGCTAACCCTGGGACAACTGTCAGAGCAACTGATTGGAAGAGTGCTGAGGTGACAACCAGCCAGTTTGCTATATGCCACCTACAAGCCACCCCAGCCTTCACTCTTTCTTGCCTGTGCCAATCATGGGACAATGAGCCACAGACACTGGAAGGAATGGTGCCTGGAAGTGCTTGGAAGAAAACGGGAGAAACTCAGGTGGTTACCAAGACTGACGAAGAAGAGAGAAATCTTTTTCACATATTTGCCTTGCAGTACGTGCTGCCTCTACCTCACAATTACTCAAACTAGACTAAAGTAAGCAGTAGAGCACTTACACTCAAAAAGTAAAGGAATCTCAAATACAAGGCTTTTTTTTAAGAAAATCAACATTTGAAGTGAGGCATCAAAAAAAAGTAGAAGAAATAGTATCTACTGCAGTAAATAGAACAATAGTAATAGAACAAAAATAGTAATAGCACAAAAAGAAAATTTTAAATGAAGTATAACATTTCTGAAATAAATATGAGATGATACCACTTCCATGACAAAATAACATTCATTATAAAAACATAATTATTCCAAAATGACCAGAACATATTTTAATGATATTTGTATTTTTGACATTTTAAAGTATATTTATTTTTAAGGGGGGGGGCAGAGAATGTGCATGGGAGAGGGGCATAGAAGAGAGGGAGACAGAATCCCAAGCATGTGCTGTGCTATTACCACAGAGCCTGATGTGGGGCTTACTCACGAACCACGAGATCAGGACTTGAGCCAAAATCAAGATCCAGGTGCTTAACTGACTGAGCCACCTAGGAGCCTCAGTGATATTTCTATTTTTTAATAAGTAATTATGCATGACAAGAAAAGCAAATAAGAAATTATAATAATGGCATTAACAATTAAGATTTTAGTAGAATAGAAAATAAAGAATTAAGCAAAAAGTCTGTAATATTCTGTTTAAAAATCCAAGAAAAATCCCTTTTAAACTGAAAATATTGGGGCACCTGAGTGGCTCTGTCAGTTAAGTGTCTGACTCTTGATTTCAGCTCAGGTCATGATCTCATGATTCATGAATTTCATGAGCTCATGATTCATGAATTTGAGCTTTGCATTTGGCTTCTCACTGACAGCTTGGAGCCTGCTTGGGATTCTCTCTCCTTCTCTCTCTCTGCCCCTCCCCACTCATGCACACAACTCTCTGTCTCTCTGTCTCTCTCTCTCTCATAAAATAAATTTGAAAATCTTCAAAATAAATAAATAGATAAACTGGAAATATCCATAGGTACAGATTTTTTATGTACTTAAAAAAGCACTGAAGCAATGATAAGCCAATAGCAATGAATACTCCAAAAAGCAGATTGTGGTTTCTAAGTACTTTTTCCCACCAAAAGAAACCAAGGTTTCTTGAATAAAGTCAAATATAAGCCTGGGCAGAAAATATACTAGATAAGCCTGAGACATTCTACTGTGCTAGAAAGAAAGGCAGCTATCAGAGATGATCAGTGTCATTAAAAAAAAAAAAAAAAAAAGACACAATGTCAGGGGCACCTGGGTGACTAAGTAGGTTAAGCATTGGAGTTTCGACTGATGTTCAGGTCATGACCTCACGGTGGTTCATGGGATCAGCCCCCTCAGGTGGGCTCTGGGCTGACAGCAAGGAGCCTGCTTGGGATTCTCTTTCTCCCTTTCTCTCCCCAGCTCATGTGCACACGTGTTCTCTCTCTCTCTCTCAAATAAATAAATTTTAAACACACACACACAAAGCCAGTTTTGAAAAGAACAGAAATTAGAACATCAAAAATGAAACATGACTATAATAGATAAAAACACATCAAATTCATAAAAATCCATGAATTGATAATAAACCTCCAAAATTCTATGCCTAACAACCATCATTGTTTTAATTCTAAAAATTGACAAATAAAGTGAAATAATTTGCATTTATGTTATCTTTTATGAACAAACTATTTCAGGATAACTAAAAAGTGGATGAGGGAAAAGTTCTCTTTTGTAGAATAATCATTTCTATTATTAGAAAATAAGTCAACATTTTTCTGCCCCTAATAATGGTTAACAAAACATTCATTAATGGCTGCTAAAAATACTAGATAAAAGGTTGATGAGGATCTTGATAATGGATAGATCAGGCAGACAATTCCTGAACCCACTGACTGATCTAAACATTACTAAGAGAGAGCACACAATTTTGTATTACATATCTAATACAACTTATATATTAATCTTGCAAAAAATTCAGTCTGAATCTTATCAAGTGGTTAGATCAAAATGTTAGTTTATAGGAAATCCAGGTGACAGAAAAACATTAATACCACAATAATACAATCAACAAAACCCAAAACATGGGAAGTTCTAAAGGACAAACAACTTCATTTTGTCAATAAACAAACAGTACTTTTAAAATGAGTAGGGACTGTTATAGAATAAAGAGACTTAAGACACTTCCAGGGAAGATGGTAGAGAGGGGGACCCTAGGCTCGCCTCCTCCTGTGATACAACTCTGTAACACTCACTGGTGTAGATAACCCAGAAAAGGACCGAAGTCTGGCAGAATAAACTCCACAACTAAAGGTAGAGAAGAAACCACATCAAAGAGATTAGGAAGAACAGAGACACTGCCTGGAACTAAATGGACTATCTGCAGGAGGGAGGGATGCCACAGGCACGGAGAGGGGAGAGAAACAGACCCCCACACTGGAGAACCTGCACAGATAAGATGTATCTCCATAATGTGGCCTTGAAAACCAGAGGGGCAGAATTTCATGAGTTCTTACTACCGGGAGACTTAAAACCTGGAATCTTAACAACTCAGTAGGCTTGGCTCTGGGGGAACTCATAAAGGGAGGAAACTGATTCACACTGTTAAAGAGACAGTACAACAAATAGTCCAGGGAGATTCAGCATAGAAAACATTTTAAAAAAATGCCTGGGGCATACTGGAGATAGAGTTATTTACTAATCTCGGAGCAGGTCTCTGAGGGACAGAAGTCTCTGGGGAACTACTCCAGGAACCAAGGAACTGGCAGGTACCATTTCCCTCCCCTGCCTCCCAGCTTTAATAAGCTATCCTTAGGACTCACTACCTAACTTGCTAGCACTTCCTCCCCTACCTCACCTGTGCTGCGCTTCCTCCAATCCACCCCTCCAGAGAGCCTGCCTCAGTCCAAGAGCTGCCAGACCTCTCCCACAGACCGGTGGCACACAAAGCTCGCTAGTACTGCCACCCCACTGCACTGCCCCCCTTCACTGTGATCAGATCCAGGGATCCACCCCTCAGTCCTGGCATTGTAGGGCCTCTCTTGCACAGGACCCAACGGCATGCAAAGCAAGTTAGTACCCCTGCCCCACCAAGTAGCTCCACTCCACTTGACAGATCCACCCTCTCCACAAGACTCTGGCCACAGTCCATACAGGGTGGTATCACAGGCCTGGCAGGGTGCATGTAGCCCCCAGAGTGGCCAGCGCCACTCCAAAGTGACTCCTGCCCCAGAGAGAGAGAAGATAACCACACATGCCAGTGAGACAGAGGCCCCAGCAGTGGGCAGGGGACAGATACCTCGTCTGACTATAGGGCTCATGCACACACCAATGAAAGCTTCTCAAAGGACAACACAGAAAAAATACCCTGCAACCTGGCACTACTACATCTCTGGCAAATGGCTGGTCTGACTCAACTCAAGCCCAAGGCATCCCCAGACTGACCCTATAACACCACAGGGATCTAACCCTGCCTACAAAGGACAAAGAGAGCCACTGCAGATGACTGGACGAAAGGAAAAGGCAGCTCAACCACAACAGCAGGGCACACACATCACACGTAGGAGACATTCCTGAAGTTCTGGTGAACAAGGGACACTACCCAATAGGACATTACTGGACCTCTACTTTATAAGGCCATTACCTTCAAGTACGGGAGACATAGGTGTCTTTCCTAACACATGGAAATAGACACAGAGAGACAAAATGAAAAGACAGAGGAATAGGTCTCAAATGAAAGACTAGGACAAAATCACAGCAAGACCTCTAAGCAAAACAGAGATAAGTAATATACCTGATAGAGAATATAAAGTAATGATCGTAAAGATACTCAGTGGACTTGAGAAAAGAGTAGAGGACATCAGTGAGACCCTTAACAATGAAATAAAAAATAACCAACCAGAGATGAAGAAGACAATAAATGAAATTAAAAATACCATAGATGGAATAAATAACATACCAGTCAAAGCAGAACAAATCAGCAACCTGAAGAACAGAGTATTAGAAAAATAATCAAGCATAATAACATGTGCATTATAAAAATCCCAGAAGGTGAAGAGGGGAAAAAAAGGTAGCAGAAAGGTTATTTAAAGAAATAATAGCTGAAACTTCCCAAATCTAGGGAAGCAAACAGAATCCAGATCCAGAGGGCACAGAAAGCCCCCAATAAAATCAACACAAGGAGGTCCATATCAAGACACATGGTGATTAAGATGCAAAATCTAGTAATAAAGAGAGAATTTTTAAAGCAGCAAGAGGAAAAAAAAAAAAAAAAAGCAGTCACATACAAAGGAAACCCGATAAGGCCATGAGCTAACTTTTTAGCAGAAATATTACAAGCCAGAAGGGAGTGGCATAATATACTCAAAGTGCTGGAAGGAAACAAATCTGCAAACAAGAATATTCTATCCAGCAAGTCTGTAACTCAGAATAGAAGGAGAGATAGAGTTTCCCATACAAAGGGAAATTAAAGGAATTCATGACCACTGAACCAGCTCTACAAGAAATGTTAAAGGGAATTCTGAGTGGAAAAGAAATACCGTAAGCAAGCCTAAGGAAAATAGGAAGCACAGAAGCAGTAAAAGTGTGTATGTAAAAATAAGTCAAGAGATTGACAAAATAAAAGTAGTATATATCTAAAACATTAGGGGGAGAAGCATAAAAAATGGGCTCAAAATTAAGTGGCCATCAACTTAATATAGACTACTATACACAGAAGATAGTATATACAAACCAAATGGTAGCCAAAAATCAGAAACCAATAATAAGTATGAAAGACATAAAAAGTCCAAGTGTATCAGTAAAAAAAGCCAACCTATGGTAAGACAAGAGAGCAAGAAAAAGAAATGGAGAACAACTACATAATTATAAAACAAGCAACAAAATGGCTATAAATACGTACTTATCAATAATTACTTTAAATGTAAATGGACTAAATGTTCCAATCAAAAGACAGTGATGGAATGGAAGAAAAAACAAAACAGAACAAGATCCATCCATATGCTACCTATAAGAGACTCATTTCAGACCTAAAGACACATGCAGACTGGAAGTGAAGGAATGGAGAAGCATTTATCATATAAATGGATGTGAAAAGAAACTTGGGGTAGCAATACTCATGTCAGAGAAAATAGACTTTAAAACAAAGACTATAACAAGAGACAAGGATACCGCATAATAATAAAGGAGACAATGCAACAAAAGGATATAACGATTATAAATATTTATGCACCCAACATGGGAGACCCAAATACACAAAACAGTGAATAACAAACATAAAGGAAATAATCAATAGTAAGATAGGGGTGCCTGGGTAGCTCAGTCAGGTAAGCGTCCGACTTCAACTCAGGTCATGATCTTGTGGTCCTTGGGTTTGAGCCCTATCGACATCAGGCTCTGTGCTGACAGTTCAGAGTCTGGAACCTGCTTCAGATTGTGTCTCCCTCTCTCTCTGCCCCTCGCCCCCTCAAAAATAAAGACACATTAAAAAAATTTTTTTAAGAAAAATCAAGTTGAAGAACTCTTAAAACTCAACAATAAGAAAACAACAATCTGATCAAAAAATGGGCCAACGACTTTAAGATACTTCACCAAGGAACATACACAGATGGCAAATAATCATATGAAACAATGCTCTACCTGAAATTAGAGAATTACAAATTAAAACAACAATGAGATACTACAACACATCTATTAGAATGGCCAAAACCAGAACAATGCACCACAGCCACGTTGGAAAACAATTAGAAGGTTTCTTATAAAAACTAAACACATTCTTAAATATGATTAAGCAATCATATTTCTTGGTTTTTATCCAAAGAATTTGAAAACTTATGCCCCCATAAAAACCTGCACATGCATGTTTATAGCAGCTTTACTCATAATTGGCAAAACTTGCAAGCAATCAAGATGCCCTTCGGTAAGTAACGGACACATAAACTGTGCTATATTCAGATAATGTAATATTCAGTACTAAAAGGAAAGGAACTATCAAGCTATGAAAATACTAGGAGAGAACCTTAACCGCATACTCTGTGTAAAGGAAGTCAATCTGAAAAGGCTATGTACTATATGATTTCGATTATATGACATTCTGGGAAATGGAAAACTATGAAAACAATAAAAAGATCAGTGGTTGCTGAGGGTATTAATAGGCAGAGCACAGAAGTTTTAGGGCAGTAAAAATACTCTGTATGTCATACTCTGTATGACATGAATACATGTCATTATACCTATGTCCAAACCCGGAGAAGGCATGACACTAAGACGGAAGCCTAAAGTAACCATGGACTTCAGGTGATTACAATGTGTCAGTGTAAGCTCATCCTCGGCAATAAATGTCCCATTCTGGTAAGTGATGTGAATAATGGAGGAGGAAGAGGCTCTGCACATGTGAGAATGGGAGCTATATGGACAATCTCTGTATCTTCTACTCAATTTTGTTAAACCTACAACTGCTCTAAAAAAATATTGTCTACCCCAAAAATTACCAAGGTGTATGTTTATGACTTCTTGCCTTAAAAATCAATAAAATTTTCAAAAACTTAAGGAGATTTAGGGAACCCCTAAAAATATAACTTATTTTAAAATATGTAGAACTTCCAAACTATGGATGGCAGGGAAGATAGAATAGTCAACCAAAAATAAGTAGGAAAGGAAACACCAAGGAATAAAAAGCATGGTAAAAGAGTTCAAAACATGATATGGCAAAAACAGGTCCAAACATAACAGTAACCAAAAAACAAAACTGTGAGTAGTTTAAATTTACCTCTAAAAAAAGACAAATTCTCAGATATAATTCAATTTTAAATCTAGTTTATATGATTTATAAAAGACCCATTTAAGCAAGATGACACACTGGGGCATCTGGGTGGCTCAGTCCTTTAAGCGTCCGACTTCGGCTCAGGTCATGATCTCACAGTTCATGGGTTCAAGCCCCGCGTTTGGCTCTGTGCTGACAGCTAGCTCAGAGCCTGGAGCCTGTTTTGGATTCTGTGTCTCCCTCTCTCTGACCCTCCCCTGTTCACGCTGTCTCTCTCTCTCTCAATCTCTCTCAGAAATTTTAAAAAAAGCTTTAAGCAAGATGACACAAAATATTTAAGATAGTAGATGGAGAAAAAAAGTCTCTAACAGGTAGACATTAACAAAAGAAATCTGGTATATTAATATTTAATAGCAAAAGAGTAGATTCCAAGAAATTTAAAAGGACATTGATATTTCAGATTTTTTAATGGAAGTAATCCACCAAGAAGTTAAAACAGTCAAGTATGTCTTCAAGATACAGACATCAATGAAGAAAATAACAAAACCATAATCATGTGAGGTAACCTTAATATGAGCTCTCTCAAATAAAAAATACATATTCTATTCAGAAATGAATGGAACATTTACAAAATGTGATTATACACTATATAATTTTATTTTAAACCCTATAAAATAAATTTTAAAAACCCTTTACTAAAGATAAGAAGACAAATTACCATATAATTATAGGTGGCTCTATCAATCATGAGTGAAAAATTTATTACCATAATAATTACATGTTTTTTTCTGCTATAACTACAATCTTGTTTATTAAAGAAGAAAATTATACATGATCCTGATAAAGCTCTAGTTATTGTTGCTCAAGGCAGTCTGTGTGAAAAAAAAAATAATGTAAATGAATAAAAATATGACCTAGGTCTCCCAAGTGTTCTTAATAAGAACACTTGTAAGAGAATCCTGGACTGCACTGGCCAGCAGAGAAGTCTCTGAAATCAAAAACTTTTAACATGTGAACTCTGTGTCAAAAGAGAGGAATCTCAGTATTACATTTTGAAGGTTATTTAAGAATAGATGCTAATGTCAGCTAATTCACACAGTCTTGTTGCACATAACTGTCCAGGCAGCAAATGTGTTCAGCTCATAGGACCACTACCAATATTGACTCTTTACTTTCCTTGTGTATGCATATTACATTAGGCATAATAAAGGCCCTTATAACTGGGAACAATATAAGCAACAGTGTTAGGAACAAAGTGCCTTGAGGCTAATTCTATACTGGCAGAATAGCACTGCAATTAGCTGGCTTTGCCAAGAAACATTGCCTCATATTAAATGGGAATTGAGTCTAAGCTTGGTATCCTTTTCCAAGCAAGAGGAAGAATCTTATAAGAAATTTCCCCGAAAAAAAGACAGTTGCTCAGTTGTAAATAGAGCCTTTGTTTACTAAGATAATAAACCAGTTATTCATTTTCACTGAACATTATTTTCAATGGGAGAGAAAATCTAGAACTCTATGTTCTAATACCAATTTATAAATTCTCTATGAGACATTCATCTTTTGTCCAGTCTTCATATTTTTCTCTGAAGAATATAGTGTATTTGATTCACAACTTGTCAGAGAATTTTAATAGCCAATTGAATACTAATCATTTAATTTTTTAATCCTTGCCATATAAATTCCATGTCTTTGTGTATATGTGTGTAGTACACACATAGATAGTGATATGCTGGTTAACATTGAAGAACTGGCCTATGTGGAGAAAAAAAAATCCTGGTTTGTAATGTTTGCTGGTTTCTATGGTGTAAATACTCCCTCCATGATCAACTGCAAGCTACCAACATGATTCCTGAAAACTTAACGGTCAGCTCTCACAAGCCAGTGCAAGCCAGTTCCAGCATACTAGGGGGTGGATAATGCTTCCGAACCATCAAAACTGAATTGGTGGCATTATCTGTATTTACTATTCTGAGTATGCAGTTTAGGATATATGAGCTATGGTAAATGTTATCTTTGATACGCTACTCAATTAGATTTTTACTTAGGCAAAAATTCTGCAGCACAAATATCATCCTTTTAAACTATCAGACCTCAGAGAGGGATGGTTGAATGAAATAGCACAAGAAAAACATTAAAGCTATATAAGTAACAGTGCAGAATAAAAGCATATTTTAAAGAAATATTTTAAGGTCTCTTTAAAGCACAGCCTAAAGACAATAAATAGGTCTCTGAATTGGTTTGCTTCATTTTTTTAAATCTGAAGTAGATAATAACCATTACTTTTGTGCTCTATTCAGCCCTAAGAAGAGCTTTACAAACTGTATTTCAGAAATGCAACATTAAAGTCATGCTGAGAGCTTTTCCTTTTAAAAGAGACAACAGCTTTTATAGATGTGAGGCAAAGTCATTCAGCTGCACTCCCGACCCCTGGCCGATGTGACTCCGAAAAGCTTTGTATGATTTTCACATAGGAGAAATGATCTTACTGACATTTTCTCCCAACCTAGAAATGGACTCCTTTTCATTGGAAAACTAGAGAGCATGAAACCTCATTTTTTCCCTAAGTTATTGTACCACCTAATTGTTATTCACATTTTTAAATAAGACATTATTTTCCAAATATCAGTCAATTGTGATCTATTCAATTTTGTGCATTATGCCAAAAAACACACACACACACACACACTTTTAATCGTTATTCACATTTTTAAATAAGACATTATTTTCCAAATATCAGTCAATTGTGATCTATTCAATTTTGTGCATTATGCCAAAAAATACACACACACACACACACACACTTTAGAATTTTTTTTCTTCATAACTTTAACTCTCCAGAGAAACCATAGTACTTAAATAATTTAAATAATTTTAGGAATGAAAGGAATTTAGATGATGCTTCAAACATTAATCAGCACTGCCCATTCTACTGACACAGCCATGGAAATTTGGTCATTAGGACAATATTCTGCTTATGAAAAGAACAAATCAAGCAAGGGGTAATAACCACAGTAATGACAGCTGACACTAAACATTTAACATATTAATTCACTTAAGGGTTTTTAGACCGTATTTTATAAAGTTAATTAACTAAGGTTATGTTTCACTAGTAAGAATACTCTATTGGTAGATTATTTACTATATTGGTAAATATATTTACTATATTGGTGAATGAATTATCCAAAGGAAATAAATGGATTTCATTTATTTATTATAGATAATGGGTATCAAGTTTTTGCTATCAGGAGGCCCTTTTATTCAATTTGTTTGGCATCACGTTTTAACATTTTTCATGTCAATTTATAAAAAGAGTTATTTTCATGAAAGTGGCTTTTTTTCAAATACCCACAATCATAATTTTGAGTACTTAATACTTGAGAACCTATTTTTTCACTTTCAATCAATTCATCAAATGTTTATAAAGCTCTTACCATGTGTGAAACACTACACTAAGTCTAGGAGAAATCCTAGGCTACAGAATCTAGAACACTTGGGTTAAGTGTCATGAAACACTGTTTATATCCCTTTTCCTGATGTATGACCCATGAGTTTTCAATATTGCACCAAAGAGGAGGTCCAAAGCATGACTTACTGTGTGTTCTATTAGTAGTAAAATAGATGATGAGCATCAATTTCTCAGTTTAGCTGGATATATTAACTAGAAATATGTAAAAATGTACCATGAATTTGCAAAGGAACCAATAAGGAATTTGATCAAAGTGCTCTGTTTAAATATGTTTAATTCAATGTCAATATCATTAATATCATTAAAATATCAGTTTCCGAACAAATGATTATCATTGACTTTTTCCTTATTTCTAAGCTTTATCATTTTTAGTGTACTTTATTTCTACCACTGTCAAAATGCTATCCATAAATAAATAAAAGTAGGAAAAATATTTAAGAATGTACATAGCAAAATGATTTACATTGGCTGTTTCCAGACTAGGATATAGTAGCTCTGAGGCAGCCTAAGACTTCCTATGATGTATTGGGACAAAGATAGTTTCACAGAAATCTATTTAAAATGGGTCTCCAACACCAAAAATAATGAATAACCTGATTAAATACGGGCACAGGACCTGGACAGAAATTTTTCCAAAGACATACAGATGGTCAACAGACATATGCAAAATATGCTCAACATCAGTAATCATCAGGGAAATACAAATCAAAGCCACAGTAAGTTTTCACATTATACCCATCAGAATGGTTAAATCAAAAAGACAAGAAATAACAAGTGTTGGCAAGGATGTGCAGAAAAAGGAACGCTTGTGCACTTCTGGAGGGAATGAAAATTGGTATAGCCACTGCGGAAAACACTATGAAGTTTCCTCAAAAAATTAAAAATAGAAATACCATATGATCCAATAATTCCACTATTGGGTATCCCCCCCTCAAAAAAAACCACACTAATTTGAAAAGATAAATGTACCCCTATGTTTATTGCACCATTATTTACAATTACAAGATTTGTAAGTATCCCAAGTGTCCAGTGATAGATGTATGGCTAAAGATATCACACACACACACACACACAGGAATATTACTCAGTCATGAAACAGGATAAGATCTTATCATTTGCAACAACATGGATGAATCTACAGGGTATTATGCTAATGGAAATACGTCAGACAGGAAAATACAAATACCATATGATTTCAGTCATACGTGGGATCTAAAAAAAAAAAAAAACCAGAAGAATAAATATAAAAAAGCAAAATCATACCTATAAATACAGAGAACAAAATGATGGTTGCCAGAGAGGAGAGAGGTAGGGGGATGGGCAAAATGGATGAAGGAGTGGGAGACACAGACCCCAAGTTAGGAAATGAATAAGTCACAGATATAAAAGGTACAGTGTAGGGATATAATCAATGGTCTTATAATAGAGTGGTATGGTGACAGATGGTAGCTACCCTTATGAGTATAGCATAGCGTACAACATTGTTGAATCATTGCATTGTACACCTGAAACTAATATAACATTGTCTGTCAATTATACTCAAATAAAATAAAATAAAATGGTACTCTTTCATGATTGTCCTCCTTCTGCTTCACAATAAAATTGCCTTAGAGATGTAAAAATCTTGGAAGCACCAAAGACGTGATTTGAAATACTGGTGGAGGTGTTGAGAAAGTTAACAACTGGATATAAAATCTTTATTTATTTATTTATTGCAATCAATGAGCATTCAATTCTTTGCCTTGAAAAAATTTAAGAGGAAATTAAACTCAAATGATAGATGATTAAAAATATTTTTAATAGGAGACTGTATTAATCAGGGTCCTCCAAAGAAATAGAATCAATAAAATCAAACTGAGTGGTGATGCTATAACAAAACTCCCATTCCTATCTATTTAAATAGACATAATCTTTCCATCTGTAAATATGAAAATTAGAGCAGAATTAATGCTCAATCCTGTCTCATTCTAGCAGTAACATTCATCCTTGTCAATATAATATCATTGGTACAAAATTCCACCATCTCCCTAAAAACTATATTTCTGTAATAATTATTTGTCGAAACTTATATTTGTGTTTAGCTCAATTATATGCTAGTAACTGTAATAAAACTAATTTAATAGACTCTTACAGACACAAATCTTCTAAATATTTCCAAATAGTATACATAATGTCACTATGGTGATCTAATAACTAATTTAATTAATTAAAATTAATGAAATTAATAAAAATGTTTAAACAAAAAATGTTATTTATGGCAAAATTCTGTAGAGAAATAGAATAGAAATACAACTACAAAGCAAAATAAAAGTGTCTGATTTGAAGTTTATTCACCAATTTTTGAATGGATTATAGTTAGTAACACATTGTTGTGGACTTTAGGTAATATTGAGTGCTTTTTACAGAGTTTTCAAAGGTCAATATCTACATTATACTGGAAATAATATCCTTGGTGACTATAATTATCGTGAGATTTTAAAAGTACATTTAGATAACTAAGAGGATATGTAGTTTTTCAAAATGCTTCAGCAGATATATAATCAATTTAACGATAACCCACAACCCTCGGACCAACTTAGATATTAAAGAAAAAAATATTACAAGACTAGTGTCATATCTTGAGAACACAAAAGGCATTTCTGTCCAAAAATAACTCGGTACTAAATCAAGGAAACTTCAAGTTCTCAACTCTACATAACCTATTGCTAAAATAGGACTGAGCCTTAGAGATCATCTAAATCAGCTCCATTAATACCAATGAAAAAAATGTGTCCAAATAGGGTCATAAGAGGGTCTCTTCACCTATTCTAGTATCTCTGACCACATCATATAGACAGGTCTTCACAAGGCAATTTGACGCACCATCCTGCCAGACAAGAATGTAGACGCAAGTATTCTACATCATGTTAAATATATGGAAAATATGAACATACAACGGTATCTCATTAAGAAATTGTATTTACTTAGTATTTTCAAAATTATCATTTTTTCTAAGGATAAATTTAGACTTTGATTCTGGATTTTCACAATTTAACAGATAAAAACATCAACTTATATGATAGTCTGACATATAAACTCTTGAAGCATATAAAATAGCTACTAAATATTATTTATTTAGAAAATATTTCTCCTTAGATCCCAAATGCCCTGAGAGCTGCTGTTATTACATGAAAGAAGGACTGAAGTGTTTTATCTAAGGTCAACTATTCAATATAATAATAGGATTTTTAAGCAAAAACATGAAGACAAAATAGCCAAAACAGTATCATATTCATTCATAGCAATTTGTATCAGGATACTACTATTGTAGGTAGTATTTATTTTTCCCTTTTTTTCCCCAAATTTTCTACAATATGATCTTATAACTTTTATAATGGAATTTTGTCTTCAGGAATGCTCAGAAAATATACACTGCTTCAGGTTCGCAACATTTTTAGAGTTTAGATAAAAGACCAATCTTGGGAGCAGAAAGACAGATTTTAGAGTTTTAAACAGAGCTGTACTAAGGGATCTAAGGTATGGTAAGAAATAAATGAGTACTTGGGTCTCCTGGGTGGCTCGGTCGGTTAAGCCTCCAACTTTGGCTCAGGTCGTGATCTTGCAGTCCGTGCGTTTGAGCCCCATGTCAGGCTCTGTGCAGACAGCTAGCTGAGAGCCTGGAGTGTGTTTTGAATTCTGTATCTCCCTCTCTCTCTGCCATTCTCCCACTCACACTCTGTCTCTCTGTCTCAAAAATAAATAAGCATTTTTTAAAAAAATGCTTAAGGAAATAAACGAGTATTAACTGCATTTATGTCTCTAGTCTTTTTTACTTAATTCAATTATTTCATGTAAACAGTTGAAGAAGAGATGAAGTCTAACTCTGTTGGGTTGTGACCCATAAGGTCTAGCACCAGAGTAGCATCTGTCAAAGATTCACAGTCCAAATATGCAAAAAGAGTGAAATAGAATTCCAACCCTTAGTTAAGCCTCTGTAAAGACAGTAAAGAGGATACTTCCAGCTTAATACATACCTTCCCTTAAAGTGCACACAGTCTTGGGGAGCCTGTGAGGCTCCGTCGGTTAAGCGTCTGACTTTGGCTCAGGTCATAATCTCACAGTTCATGAGTTCAAGCCCTGTATCAGGCTCTGTGCTGACACTTCAGAGCCTGGAGCCTGCTTAGGTTTTGTGACTCCTTCTCTCTCTCACCCTCTCCTGCTTGCACTCTGTCTCTCTCAAAAATAAATAAACATTTTTTTTAAAGTACACACAATCTTGGAATATTACATTTAAATCAGATTATTTTTATACTGAAATGTGCTTAGAAAAAATTTCAGAAAAGATATATTTTGAGAGGTTTGAAGAATCTGAGTAGGGAAGAAATAGTCAATAATGGAATAAGGAGACCTTGCATGAGTAAGATAAAGTAAAAAAAATAAAAATAAAAACTATAGTTAGGAACCTAGGAAGGTACTGTAGAGTAGATCTGAAGAGGTTGAAAAGAAGTATAAATAGGAATGTATGATACAAAAGACATTTTGTGAGCATTATAGTTTTGCCGAGGGCCAGCGTTTTGCCCAGGATAAGCACTATCACCCTCAGATCTTCTCTGTGGACTAGCCCTCCTTTCTACCTAATATGTATTCAGTTATTCCCTTGATGCAATATTTATTAATAGTCTTGTTTAAATACAGCACAAGAAGAGTTAAATGAGTTTTATTGGAGACCAGTTGATCAGCTAATCATTATTTTACAGCCCCACTTTATGTGGAAATGTGTACCAACTACCCCAAAATACGAACTCAACTTGCCCTAATAAATTGGTATAGGAAAAAAACTTAAGACTCTTTATAGAGAACATGAAGAGACAAAGCACTATAAGTACTTAAACAGAATGCATAACGTGATTGTCCTATTGAAACCACATAATCAATTAGTCATTTATACAGTGATGCAAATTAATTAAATATGATTGTTTTCCTCTTGATTGTTAGCTGACACCACTGCCAGCAAAGGAAGTTTGTCTTTGGAGTTGAGATGTAGGCCGGAAACAGCATTATTTTGCAACATGTTTCACTTCTGGGGCTCTTAGACACAGAGACGCAGATAAAAACTGGGAACCATTTAATCTTAAAAGTCTGCTGAAGAGCCAGTAGGAATTCAATCAAGTTTTGGACAAATAGTCTATATATGAGTAACTCACAAGTTAAACATTTGCTGAGATGGTCCCTCTCATTTATA
The DNA here is from genome assembly GCF_003009895.1 of Hyaena hyaena. Taxonomy (NCBI): domain Eukaryota; kingdom Metazoa; phylum Chordata; class Mammalia; order Carnivora; family Hyaenidae; genus Hyaena; species Hyaena hyaena. The sequence goes on from NW_024081340.1 coordinate 230,817, forward strand.
TTTATTAGGAACTATGCTATGCTAGAAGGAAAGAACATTTAAAGGAAAGGAGGACTGCAAGTTGGCAAGTTCAAGGGAAAGGTACTACAGAGCGTTGTAGAAAAGGGCAGGTAGCTTATGTCCTGCCTGATGCATTAACCCAGACAAGGCAAAAGGAGCAGACAGAGGTGAGAGGATTTTTACAGACAGGGTTATATTCCTCAAAGTAATTCAATGCTTGTATAAGGACTTAAAGGATCTTGTTCTTAAAGGGCATGAGAAACTGAGTTGTGAAATGACTTAACAAATTACATTTCACACCTTGAACTAGGCCTTCTGTTTTAGACAAGCTGTTTGTTTCCATTTATAGACATAAGAACACACTGAAGTAGGTCATTAACAAGACACACCCAATGCAGTGCCTCCTCTTTATAAAAACCATAAAATTCTTTCTGGGAAAAGTAATCCTGTCCTTCAACATTTTGGTTGCTGGATATTATACTGGATTAGATTGCAGAGATTACATAATCTCTCTGAGGGCTGCAGGCCTTACATCCTCTCAGCTGGCATAAATACAGCTAAGCACTGTCAACTAGCACTGGAAGAAATATGTGGGTATGTTCTATCACTTCATTTATACCACAAATCCTTGGCTTTTAAAACATGAACTTGATTTATCCTTCCTCTGAGTAATGTTCTGTCATGATCCAAGACTGAGGGAAGTAGGTTCTGATTTCAAGAGTTTTTAATCCCTTGAAAGAAGAATTCTTCAACAGGATCAGGATTGTAGAATATGAGTTCAATAGATCTTAGAGTTTTTCTAGTCTCAGCCCCTTTTTCTAAAACATTTCTTTTTTAATTTATTTTTGAGACAGAGACAGAGCCAGGTGGGGGAGGGGCAGAGAGAGAGGGAGACACAGAATCTGAAACAGGCTCCAGGCTCTGAGCTGTTAGCACAGAACCCGATGCGGGGCTCGAACCCACGAACCGTGAGATCATGACCTGAGCCAAAGTCAGGCACTTAACCGACTGAGCCACCCAGGTGCCCCACAGCCCCTTTTTCTATAGATAAAGCCACTGAAGACCAGAAAATCACTTGCCTAAGAACACACACTTAGCTAATGAAAGAGAGACCAGGTATGACCTCTTGAGTCTCAGGTTTACAAACATGTATACTAAAACTCAAATAGTTAAACTCAAGCTAAGGTGTTATGGCTCTCAAATCTGGCTAATACAACGGAATCACCAGAGGAATTTTTTTTCTTAAGTGGAATTCCCAGATCCCACCATAGACAATTCAATCAAAATCCTTAGATGGAAAGGCTTGGCTTATGTTTTTTTGTTTGTTTGTTTTTAATTTTCCCAGACAAATCCAATGTGGAACCAGTTTAAAAACTACGACTCTAGAGAAAGCGCCAATCATCTTTGGTTAGAATGGCCATATCTGTGTCTTTTCCCAAAATGATCCTGGTGTGCATCTGTTGTCTCAGGTCTAATTATTAATAGAAGCTCTTTTTACTTTTAAGTATCCCAGAATGTAGGGCAAGCTAAACTTACCTTTAATTCATCTAACTTGAAGCACCCAAATAATATCTCCAATGGCAAATGCAAAATTCCCCCCAAAGTATTAGAAACAAGAGCTAGGAATCATGGTAATGTCCCAAAAGAATAAACCTGTTCAGCTACTCTGGAACTTTCCCCTTGAGAAAGAGACATATCCATCTCCATAATGATTCTTGGCTACCTAAGCTTAAGGTGACAGCACAGCTAGGTTATGAAAGACTTTGGAAAGGCTGCTTTTCTGCGATCTGCCTTAACATAATATTATGAGAGTTCCTTATATCTCTAGTCAAGATATAGCAATTTATTGTCAGATAAATGAGGAGTAATGGAATCCTGACAGAAATCAATTTAAAAAAAAAAAAATGTCTAGGCCTGAAATATATCCAAAAAAAAAAACCTCATTTATATAATTCAAGGGATTACTAAATTGCTGCACTTTTAAAAAATCTCCATTTCTGTTTATTGTTGTTGTTGTTTATTTTAGTCTGGACATTTTCAGTTACACGTAACAAAAACCAAATTCAACTAGCTTAAGGTAACAAAAGGAAAAAAAATATTGACTTATATAACTGGGAAGGGAAGGAGTAGCCCTGGCAAGCATACATATATCCAGAAGCAGGTCATCAAGATCCTTTCTCACATGTATCAACTCTGCTTCCCCCGGAGTGTGGGCCTCATTCTCCATAGTCGTCACACTCCATCCACATTATAAGCAGGATAGTTGCCAGTGGTCTAAACTTCATATCTTCAAGCAAGGGAATCACAGAGGCAAGAGACAATTTTCTACCCTTGTCCCAATAGAAATAGATCAAGGAGTCAAATTGGTTCCCTGAGGTTATGAATTACCTTCTGAACAAATCTATGAAGCCAAGGGAATGAGTACTCCAATTAAAGACTGTCTCATTCTTACTTGCTAATATCAAGTAAATGGAGGAGTCCATTATATAAAGTTGGGAGGGGTACATGGGAAAACTACTGTATGACTAAAACTTATAACAGCCATCCTTACAGATCCTTAAAAAGTAGATGCCTCACTTCAATAGATTGGAAGAAATCTTATAACAGCTGTGGGGAAAGACTCTTACCTTTTCAAAATTAAAACAAGAGGGTATGCTGAGTGAAAAGTGTAAAGCTTATACTCCTAAAAGTATGATTCCAAATTCAAGATGTAGTAAGAATGACCTATTTCACATAAGCCCCTGCACCTTAACTGGGAAGTTGCTATTTGAAACGCAGTTATGTACCAATGAAAGAAAGTGACTGAAATATCTCCTTTATTCTACTAGGAACCTGAGTGCAGATGGAGAAGCATAAAATTACACAGGAAGTCGAGAAAAGAATGAAATCCAGACCAGGATGTTCTGACCCTTCCCTGGCCCCTAAAAACAAAATCTTTGCAATCAACAATTTAATGCTTCATATTCAAGTACCAGGTAGTAGCAAGCACCTGTGTATTACTGAAATGGAGATTAAAGAAAATCGGTCAACAGAACATAGTCATGTGGTTAGGTAGTTCATTTTCTCGCTGATCAATTTTAGAATGCATTCTTAGTCCTCTGTCTCCAAGTTGGGACTATATTCAAATGTGAAAAGAAATAAATATTGATTGGGGCACCTGGGTGGCTTAGTCGGTTAAGCGTCTGACTTTTGCTTAGGTCATGATCTCGCGGTTTGTGGGTTTGAGCCCCGCATCGGGCTCTGTGCTGACTGCCAGCTCAGAGCCTGGAGCCTGTTTCAGTCTGTCACTCCCTCTCTCTCTGGCCCTCCCCTGCTCACGCTGTCTCCTCTCTCCTCTAGAAAGAAATAAAACATTAAAAAAAAAAAAAAGAAAGAAATATTGATTGAACACAGATGGTAAGCATATTAATATTGCAAGCACAAGAGAATGAAGTATGATCCCATAAGCTCCCCTCCAGTGGAATGTCTATTTATTATCAAATGTTTTAATGTATTTGATTCTGCTCCAGGAATATACTTTCAGCACTTTGTAAATATGAAATAGTAAATGTGAATCCATAATTAATTCACAGGGAAGAAAATTAAAGCATGAAGAAGTTGGGCTTTTTCTGGAAATTCCAGTAAATTATTATGGAGGTTAGAAAGTAGATGCTGAAGGAGGATATGCACTGGTCAGGGGAATCACAATGGTCAGAGAGAAAGATGTTTTCCATACTCAGCTACTAACTACTCATTGCTATGCTTCAAGCAACAAATTGTTATTACTTAGGCCAAGGTTTCTCCAAGTTTGAGATGTTAGCGTAAAATGCACCTCACTGAGTATCACATCATCCTTGCTTCTTCTATGAAGACAGGGAGTGATCAGGAACTTTTATTTTATTAAGCATTCTCAGGTAATTCTTTAGTAAGCTAACCTTTTAAAATGTTTGTTTTACTGTTTATTAGTTATGAGTATTACATTCACCAGCTGCAATAGATCACTGCTTTTTTTCCCTTTATACTTGAATCTTAATAAAAATATTACATAATCAGTCTTGACTTATGTTCCTTAAGAAACAAAGAAAGCATTCCTTAAGCAGAGTTGAAATTATGACTAACCTCTCTCAGGAACATGGACAAGGTTCCTCTATCATCTCCTCAGCAAATATTTACTGACTGTTTATGATGTGACAGCCTCTATTTTCTCTGTTGAGTGGAGAACAGTAAACACAGTAGAAAATTTCCTGCTTTCATGGACCTTACATTTTAGGTGAGAGAGATCCATCTATTGAAGCTTTCTTTTAATGAAAATATACAGTAGTCTAGACAGTAATACTTGCTAAGAAAAGTGGTGGAAGAGACCACTGCAATAGGCACTATACTAAATGAGAGAGAAAGATTGTAACTTAAACCAACAGCTGAGTCTCCAAAAGCAACAACAGAAGTTTAAACAGTAAAATATCTCTATTCACACACTGAGAGAAAAATAACTGCCAATGTAGAGTTTTATACACAGCAATATCATTCTTTAAAAATGAAGTGAAATCAATACATTTTTAGGTTAAAAAACCTGAGAGTATTCAAAGTTAATTCAAGTGCAACATCCAGTAATGGTAGAAGAAAGAGTGGTCTCATAAACCTGCAGCAGGTAACAATTATAAAATATGGGGAAAATGGGAAAAATTTTAAATAAAACTACTTAAAATCATTAAGAAATATCTAAAACTACAAATAACTCAAAAACCTGTACTGGAAGAGCTAAGAATTTTGAATTCACAGCATGAAAACAACAGAGCCAAATTCAGAACCTAAACTGCCTGAAGTCATGACTGATAACCAAACTATATGTTACAGGATGTCAGGGGACACTACAGAGGAGCAGATAGAAAGCAGAGAAAAATCTATTCTTAAAAAAAGGAGTGATGCAGAGCTGGATATATGAATTTGAATGCCGTCTTAAAAGACATTCTGGGGGCGCCTGGGTGGCTTAGTTGGTTAAGCGTCCGACTTTCGCTTAGGTCATGATCTCGCGGTTTGTGGGTTCGAGCCCCGCGTCGGGCTCTGTGCTGACTGCCAGCTCAGAGCCTGGAGCCTGTTTCAGTCTGTGACTCCCTCTCTCTCTGACCCTCCCCTGCTCA